>NW_026988419.1:55775000-55967500 GCF_030222135.1 Aotus nancymaae
AGGCCTCAGTCTAAGGGTCTGTGTCTTAGAAAAGCCAAGGTTCTAAGTTTCCTGCCCAAGTAACCTGCCTATTAGACACTGTACAAGAATTTAAAATATGACATGCAGTCTATATTCAAAGGATTAAATCTGAGCCAGTCAAAATTTGGAACCAATATTTTTAAGAGATAATATTCTGCTGCTTAGATTGTTGATTATTCCTCTCTGGTAAATAAAGATTAAGAACAAATATCAATGTATTTGACATGTGGTTTTAAATCTATACATTTCTCAATTTGTACTTTTTTTCTACCAGACATGCCATTTGTCTAATATGTGAACATTTAGTTCAGCTCCTGATATCAATGAATGGGGAGGGGAGGGGTTCCAGAGTGACATTGGGCCCAGCAGAGTAAGCTAGCGGGGGAAGTCAAGAAAGGCACACGTGGAGGGGAACTGGACAGGTGGCGCTCAGTGCTAGCGAGTGCCCCACTTACTGGTGGTGAAGACCATAGACAGTTTTTGCGACAGAGGCCAGGAGTTGGAAGAAGGAGGTGAAAGCAAGAAACACAAGAGGGTCCAAGCAGTCACCTAGAGCTGGTCTTTGTCAGTTGGCTCATGAATAACCAAAAAGAATGAGCAGTGACATAGAAAACAGAAGAACCCAACTGATGTTGGCCCAAAAAAAGGTGCAGTGCCCCTCCTTCGCTGAGGACAGACGTATTAGGAACATATTATTTCATTGTGTTATTTAAGGAAAAATGAGAGGGCACACAGCCCATATTCTTCCTGCACTTAATCACTCCTGTTCTTTGCCACCAACTGTTGCTAAGGCAGAAGCACAAGCCATTCCATCACGACAAGGCAGCCGGCCTAGTTGCACATCTATATCATGAAATATATGAAGTTATCCTACTTATTGTTAACAAATTCTGAAGTTGGCAAACTCTGTTCCTGACTCTTAGGAAGAGGTGCTGAAACTATCTGAACCTCAAATTTAGGATACTTCAGGAAAACCCACCCGAGTGCCAAGGCAAAAAGACGAATAACAGTGAATCCAAACCAAATCCTGAGAAGTTTAAAACAGCACCAATGCCTGAAATGAATGCTCAAGCTGAATCACTGTATCATCCTTCATCCTGCAAATATCATTTTTAAAAGATAAACATTCATCTACAATAAATATGTAGTGGAGGACATCAGTCAGCATATTCCCCAGTCTTCTTTCATGAGCCATCTTTCAGGTCTTAGCATAAGGAATAGCTGTGTGGGAAAGTTGGTTTGGCTTATACTTACAGATATCATGAATTTCATAGCTTATCAGATTGTCCCTCTTTACACTGGCTGCAGGAAAGCTCAGAGTCAAATCAGAAATATTGTATATTGCCTCTAGTAAGTATTTAGACCGCTGTTATAAGCACTTTGAAATTAGCCTAATTCCTGGCTCCATTTTATTTTCCCTACTCTTTCTCACTGACTTAAAAAAATTACTTCTAATGTTTGTTATCTTGATATATTTATGTACCAAATAAATTGATCTTACGTCCTTTGTGGAACAAGGCAGCTGGATGGATGGCTGAATGGATGGATGGATAGAGGGAGAGTAACCATACAAAACAGTCTGGATAGAGGCAGTGACATCTCCTTCCTGGAGAGTCTTAAGAACAAGACAATTTTCATGACTTTGGAGTAGTTTAGTTACTCTAATGGCCCAGTACTCTCTAGGTCACGTGCGAGGTCTTCAGCACTGCTCCTAGTGGTTCAACAATTTGTAGTTATTGATTTCCCAAAAGATTCAGTTATAGTATCATCTGTGGGCCCTTTTCTCATAGACAAAACTATCAGTGGGAACAGGCAAAGATATCTGGCTAAAAGTAACAAAAAGCTAACTTTGGTGGGGAAGTAAAACTTCTTGATGAAAATTGGAGCAGTCCCTGAAGATTTAGGAAAAGGTCATCATGAGCATGAACATTATAGATGCATCACTGCTGATACAATCCCAAAAACATGAAGACTATGTACTGGGAATATAGGATTGTGTTAATATTTTTAGGAATTGTCTTCTTATTTAGATTCCTTGACATTATATTATAGTCAGGGCTATGCTTCATCAAATCACTAATTGCTTTAGATGATTCATATACGTCAATTAATACACATTTCTTGAGCATTTGCATATGCTAGATTGTGTTCAGGATATGAGATCGACAGATAAGTGAGACATAATCCCTACCCTGAGGGTCCCTACATTCTAGTGGAGACGGACACATTAATGGTTATAATATAGTGTCTCAGAAAATCAGAACAAGTTTCACAGAGAAGGTGAGATATGAATTGGACCTTAGGAATAAGGAGTCACTCAAAAATCAAAGCCAAGGAGGGCAAGATCAGGCAGAGGGCCAGAGTAGAGGCCTAGAGTCATGCAAATGTCAAGGTTCCAGGACAGCCTGGCATTTGGCCTGACTGATGCTTAGATAGGAATGGGGAAGCATTTTACATTCCCTTGCAATGTTTAGGGCTTTGACCTTTATCCCACATGTGGCAGGGAGCTACTGGGGAATTTTATGCAGGCAGTGACATAATGCAAATTATATTTTCTAGAACTAATAGTGATAAAGAAAATGGGCAGTTAGAAATACAAAATTATTGAATCAGGTATTCTTTATGACTTTCTCAGATGGGAAACACTAAATTTGGAGTTATCAACATGTGGGTGCATACACTATAATTAAAACCATGGGAATGGGTGAGTTCACCAGTAAAGGAGGCAAGAAGAGGACCAGAAGCAATGCTGACCAGCTGGTGGGGTGGACGGAGGAAGGCAAGCCATTAAAGAAGACTGAGAAAGAATGCCAGAACTAGAAATCATCTGGATTCAAAAATAGTGAAGTTGCAGATGGACCAGGAGGAAGAGGGGCTGTCAACAGTGCCTAGTAGAGTAGGACAGTTGGGAAAAACCATCGACCAGGCATTCCACGGACACTGGGGACTTTTGAAAAAGTAGCTGAAGAAAACAGTGGAAGCAGAAACCAGACTCTGCAGCTGAAGTGGAAAAAGCAGGAGCAAACTTATCTTTTTCAGATACTTGGCTGGGAAGAGGAGGGAACAAGGTAGGTAAACAAGAGGCAGAGTAGAGGAAAGATGCTTTAAACTCTTTGAAAGCTTGTGTCTGTAGGCTGATGGGAAAGTATAGTGAAGACGGGAGGGTAGAAGGGAGGAGACAGTGAGGGTGAGGAAGGAATTGGTAAGAGAAAAATAGATGGCACAGGTCTTGGGATGGGAGCTAGGAGATGCGAGCAGATGAAAGGACCAGTTTTAGAAAACTATCCAGTAGCACTGGGATAAAAGACCAGCTTAGCAAATTATTAGGCATTAAGAATACCAAAAAGAAATAAGGCATGCCAGCATTTTTTAAATGTTCCAGCCTGTTCTGTTAAACTTTTGAAGACCTAGCCATGTGACCTATTTAGAAGCCAGCCAATAGAAAGAAAGAGTGGTTTAAAATATTTTGTTGTGTTTTATTTTGTTCTGTTTTAAATAAGTAATCCTGGAAAAATTCAGCAGTGCCTGGGAGAGATCTACCCCTCCACCATTTTTCTTGTTTAATTGTTTTGATGTAACCACTGATGTATGGAAAATAAATTTTAAAATACTTAGATAAAATATCCCATAAATGAATTCTTACTACTTATAGAATAGGAAAATAAATGTTTGCTAACAAACAGAAAGCGTGGTGTTTGTGAAAGATACTGTGGCTTGCAGACACAACTCCGAGATCCCATGTCTTTGGATCCTTACCAAGACAGGTAGTATTTCTTCTGTCTTCATAGACAAGGAACTTTGGAGCTAGAACTAGAACCAATTCCAGGTCCTTCTCACTCTATCAAATATGATGTCTCCTATTAGAAAAAATGACCACCTGCACCATTAGGAAGTACAGAGAAACAAGCATTTTTATGAAATTTAAGATTAGGAATACTTCCATCCATAACTCTTCACAATTAAGCACAGCTAGGACATTGGCTATCCTCAGTTGTAATTCACATTTCCAAAACTGGCAGCTGGGCTTTTCTCATAGATTGCTCATTCTGCTTTCATCTGATGCCCAGCACCTACTAGGAGACTGCATAAATCACATATATTTCTTCTTTCTGGCAAATTTTCTTTTGACTTCTTAATATTATTTGGCTTCTCTATGCTTAACGATTTGAATTAAATTAAATCTAGTAGAGTCAAGAAACTTAAATTAAATCCAGTAGAGTCAAGAAACAGAATTTCCAATGTGTCTTATAATAGGATAAATCCTTTAATAGGCTCAATCTTTTTACGAAGAATATAACAAGTTCTAAAATTAAGTATAAGAATTTAAGAAATAAAAGGATTCATTGCTGGCTGTAAGGCACAGAGCTATGTTTAAAAATACATTAAAGCTGAGTGCTGTGGCCTGTGCCTGTAGTACCAGCTCCTCGGGAAGCTGAAGCAGGAAGACTGCCTGAGCCCAGGAGTTCAAATCTAGCTTGGGCAACATAGTGAGACCCTATCTCTAAAAAATAAAATAAAATAATAAAAATATGATAAGGTGATATTTTAAAAGGCAGGATTATTTATGTATATTCCACCTACAAGCAAAGAGAAGCATTAATTTGACTACATAAAGTTTCTGCCACAGTAAGAATGAAACCTCTACATGTCACTTATGTTTAGGTTAATCTGCAATACATGACCATGCCACATGACCTCGGAGGAAAATGTGCTAAGTGTAGAGACCAGGCAGGGTGGTCAGGGAAAGTCTAACCAAAAACATAGCATTTGAGCTGGGCTTTAAATGGTTGTTAAGATGTCAATAAGAATTAAAGGAGGAATTTGGGTAGAATGGCAGAGACGATACCAATAAGACAAAACTGAAACGTACAGATTTTTAGTCATCCCACCAAAAATTGATCTCCTCTTGTCTGCTAAATTCTGAAAATATGGAAATGAACCAGACAGGGTCCAAACTCTCACAATTCTCACAGTACATGGGGTGAAGAGAAACATCAACCCAACGAATAGCATGTCAGTGTTTTCTTCCTTTAGGATAGATACTTTGAGCAACCAGAGTGTGAAGCTGGAACTACAGCACATTTGGAGCTTTGCATATTGACAAAGCAGGAGAAGGGCCATTCCAGCATAAGGAGCAGCATACACAGACAAATAGACGCTTTTCCTGTAGAGTTTCTTCTTACAATTATGTAACTATGGGGATAATAACAATTAACATGGATTGAGCTGTTAACTTTTTGCCAGATGCAGGTATTGAATCTTCATCAAATCCTCTGTCCTTCTAAGCTAGGTATTATCTCCACTTAACAGATGAGAAAACTGAGGCATAGGGAGTGAAGCAGCTTGCCCAAAGTCAGTCAGAAGGGTAAATTTCAGCTCAGGAAGTCTGGCTTCAGAGTCCATACCCTTCACTACAATTTCATCACAAATTATTTATGAGGTGAGATCAAGGAAATGTGGGAGATCTGCTCCTACCAATTTGATAAATTATCACACTGTTATAGGTTGAGCATGCTCCTGCTGCACAACTCTGCTATCTTATTGGAGAACAGTTTTATATTTTTCAAGTCCTGAAAGTTATCTGGAATGCAATCAGCCTCAAACATGCATTAAGCATTCAGAACACTGCACTTAAGACACCGCCACCTCTATTCCTGGGGCATTTGTATTTCCGTTTGGAAACTGTGATAAACTATTATCATGTTTTCCACCCCAAACCCCCCTCCTGTTGAGAACTTCTCTCCCAGCCCCCTTCCTCTTCAACCCTGTGATCCCAATGAGAACTACCATGTTCATGCATGACTTCTTTGGCCACAGCTGATGGATCTAGAGGTGTATCTGGCTGGCTTTATTGAACTAGAACTGGGAAATGAGAGTTTGGTGAATCTAGTGGCAGGAGTTGTAACATAGGCTTGGCATAATTGCTGTGCATTCTCCACCATATAAAGCAGGGGTCCCCAACTCCTGGGCCACGGACTGGTACCAATTTGTGGCCTGTTAGGACCTGGGCCACACAGCAGGTGAGCAGTGGGTGAGTGAGTGAAGCTTCATCTGTATTCACAGCTGCTCCCTATCACTTGCATCACCACCTGAGCTCTGCCTCCTGTCACATCAGCAGCAGCATTAGATTCTTATCAGAGCATGGACACTATTGTGAATACACGTGCAAGGGATCTAGGGTGCATGATCTTTATGAGAATCTAATGCCTGAAGATCTGTCACTGTCTCCCTTTCCCCCCTCCCCCCAGATGGGACTGTCCAGTTGCAGAAAAACAAGCTCAGGGCTCCCACTGATTCTATATTATGGTGAGTTGCATAATTATTTCATATTTTGCAGTGTAATAAAGTGCACAATTAAATGTAATGTGGTTGAATTATCCCGAAATTATTTCCCTCAAAGGTAACCATGGAAAAATTGTCTTCCACAAAACCTGTCCCTGGTGCCAAAAAGGTTGGGGACTGCTGACATAGAATACATTGCTTTACAGCCATTAGGATTAAACCCAACAGACAAACAAAAACACAGTTGAAAGTTGGAGAGAATGCTTAGATCCTATTTCTGTAAGGTTTAGCCACATACCTCCCTACTGAGAGCCGGCCCAGCCGTAGAGACCTCCACCCAGGCAGTGCTGAAGGAACTGAGAGGCAGACACCCAGACAAAATGGCAAAGTGGGTCTGTCCGGGGATCCAGCAGCCTTCCGAACCAAGAACCTCTGAGGCTGACAGCATTCCAAGCCCCAAGCAGATTCTGATCCACGTACTTATTATCTCTGAACAGGTGAGTATTATTAACAAACAGGTGTTCTGTATTTTCTCATAACACAAAAATACACCAAGTAGGCAGCTGTTGCCCACTTACCACTGATTACAACCACACTAAAAAGTATTCTCCACGAGGGAGCCACGGGGGCAGTGTCAGATATCTTAAAGAATTGTTTTAACCGGTGTGTGATATTTATACCTTGTCCTGCCACTTTAGAATGCCCCAAGTAGTTTTCTACTTGTTGCAGAGGGGAGCAGCTAGGTTTTCCTTGCCATCATTCTTTCTAGAAAATAGTATATTTTATCATACACTCAGCATTTCTCAATATTCATCAACATTTTCTCAACACCTCCCTTGCCTCAATATAGGTCACATGAGATAAACCTGTAGCCTTCTCAAATATTTTCTTCTTTCTTAAGCTAATTAGAGTTCTGCCACGTGGGGTCAAAAAGGGTTCTGGGCAGGAGCAGTGGCTTATGCCTGTAATCCCAGCACTTTAGGAGGCCAAGGCAGTTAGATCACATGAGGTCAGGAGTTCAAGATCAGCCTGGCCAACATGGCTAAACCCCATCTCTACCAAAAATACAAAAATTAGTGGTGGCACATGCCTATACTCCCAGATATTCAGGAGGCTGAGGCAGGAGAAGTGCTTCAACCCAGGAGGTAGAGGTTGCAGTGAGCCAAGGTTGTGCCATTGCACTCTAGCCTGGGTGACAAAGTGAGACTCTGTCTCAAAAAAAAAAAAAAAAAGAAAGGGAGGGATGGGGTTCTGACTAACACAAGCATAAAGGATTCACAAACATAAAAAAAACTCAAAAACACCTTTATAAAATAACATGTGAAAAAGAACTGCTGTATCACTATAAAGTGACATGTAAATATATACAGAGAGTTTGATCAAGGAACCCTTCCCTGAAAGTAGTGATTGGCAACTGTCCACTCTAAGTTAACATTGCCAAGTGGTTCAGTTTCATCCACAGTTCTTAGGACTGTCCATCTTCTCTGACCCAGAAATTTTAGAATGAGGTGATCCTCTATGCTTTAAACCATGGCAGTTCCCCAACAGTTTCCTGAGCTCTTAAAGAATCTGGAAGATATATATTCTCCCCACCCTCTGCAGCAGGGAGAGATAGCATGGGGAGAAATGCCAGATATAGGTGATGGGGAGGAAGGCAGCAAATCACACTGCCATGTGTGTACCTATGCAACAATCTTGCATGTTCTTCACATGTACCCCAAAACCTAAAATGCAATAAAAATAAGTAAATAAATAAATAAAGACTCCAACTCAGTTGCCCTTGAGATAAAGAGACTATCCTTGTCACGTGAGCCCTTGAAATCCATGGTCTAGACAGCAGAGTCAAGGAAAATTGGAGAAATTCAAAGCAGAGGGGATTCCATGCACAAGAGAGTCTCTGTTGCTGGCTTTGAGATGCAGGGGGCCAAAAGTCAAGGAATGTGGGTGGCTTCTGGGAGCTGAGAGGAGCCATCAGCTGAAGGCAAAAGGAAATAGGGGCCACAGTCTTACAACTGCAAGGACCTGAATTCTGCCAGCACCCTGAGTGAGCCTAGCAGGGGATTCTTCCACAGAGCCTGCAGGAAGGGATGTACCTCCAGCTGACACTTTGATGTTGTCCCCATGAGACCCTGAGCCGAGAAGCCAGTCACACTGTGCCCAGGCTTCTGATGTACAGAATTGTAGTTAATAAACAGATGTTAGTGGGAAAAAAAGAATCTGGAAGATATATATTCTAAGTCAAAATGGCACAGAAGATATAACTCCACAATAAAGCAACAGATTTTTAAATATATATGGTAGAGTCTAAACCCCAAGTGTGCACAAAAAGATAAATACATGTTCTCGCTTATAAATGAGAGCTAAACAATGTGTACAAATAGAGTGTGAAATGACAGAAAATGGAGATTCAGAAGCGTGAGGGAGTTGGAGGAAGGTGACTGCTGAAAAATTACTTAATGGGCACAACCTGAGTGATAGGTACTCTAAAAGTCCTGACTTTATTGCTATGCAATCTGTATATGTAACAAAGTTACACTCGTACCTTATAAATTTATACAAATTTCTAAAGTTTTAATAAACCCAAAGTGCGTTCTTCTCCCTTCAAAGCTGGAAGTCTAGGACTTTCCATTTAGCTCCATGAGGCTGCCATATCTCAAAGCAACATTGGAACTCCATTTGAGGGATGGCCTTCACAGCTTACCACCTATCCATCTGAATAGTCTCAGTGGTACCAAATCTTTATCACTGGAGAAAAGGCTTGACTTTGGAGATGAGCCAAATATTTGGAGCCAAGTTTGTTGATTAAGGTGAGTAATCAAACTTAGAAAACATTTGGTGTCAAAAATAATATCTGAGTATAAATCAGAAGATAGATTTTTCTGTCATTATTTACAAACTGCCACTGACAGGTGGTTTTGCTCAGTTGTATACTGTTAGAATTTTGTAATACAGTATAGCTTAACTGCAAAGTAAAATTTAACATTTTATTTATATGATTTATCTAATCACATTCATAAATGAGGAGAAAGAACACTTCTTCTCCCTGAATTCAAGCTCTTACAATAAGAGGAAAAGGAGGGCCAGATGTGGTGGCTTATGCCTGCAATCCCAGCACTTTGGGAGTCCAAGGCAGGAGCACTGATTGAAGCCAGGAGTTTGAAACCAGGCTGGGCAATGTAGTGAAACCCTATCTCTAAAAAAAAAAAATTAAAATTAGCTGGGCATGGTGGTGTACACCTGTAGTCCCAGCTACTCAGGAGGCTTAGGTGGGAGGATTGCTTGAGCACAGGAGGTTGAGGCTGCAGTGAGCTATGATAGTGCCACTGCACTCCAGCCTGGGTGACAAAGTGAGACCCTGTCTCAAAAACCCCCAAAATGCAAAAGATATGCTGTCAAAATTGATATAATATGCAAACTTGTAAAACAATCAGGTGTAATTTTTATAGAGTCCTCACTTCCAACCTCAATAATACTGAATTATCTGGACTGTCCTCTAGCCCAAGGTAAACATTTATTACCCAAGGGATGAGAGTGACAATACACCAAAATTATTTACAAGTGCTTATTTTCTCTTTGAAAAATGTAGTAATTAAAATATTAACAGGGTTTTTATTTTTATTTTTATTTTTTGCCTTTTAATGATTTTTCATCCTCCACATTCTTTTGCCCACCCTATGAGACCAATGAGTCTACTGAAGATACTCCAGGTGCCCAGGAGATAAGGACATTGGAGGATGCTCTTAATATTTTCAGAAACGTTACCACTATGAAGAGCACTTCCAAAATCTCCTTTTCACATATGCTCTGTGAAGTTATGCAACACAAAGGCTTCAAAGCAATTGCCCAAGTTTCCCAGAAAATAAATACATCTGATTTGAAAAATCTTACATCAGCAAGATTGTGCAAATATTATTTGTACCAGTTAGTTCTTAAGTAAATAAATAAGTAAAATCCCAGAAAATCTTTTTAAATGTCATTTTTTCAAATGCTACAAATAGAGCTGTGACATGGCGTGGCAAGGCTGGCTGTTTTACTTGTACTGTTTTACTGTTTCATATTCTGAGAAAACAGAGAAGCTATTTTCCCCAAAGAGTTCAGGAGGGCATACGATTTCATTTCTTCAGAAAATTGTTTCTCGGGATTTCAATCTTCTTAGCTGGAGATGACAAAACAAAATATCAGAAACATTTATGCTTTTTATCTGCTATATTTTCAAAGCATAAATAAAAGCTCAGTATACATTTAAAACAGGTGGATTCCAACTTAGGGATAAATCACGTACATATTGCAAAATGGTTTTATGAGGTAAGAACATTTTAATTCTAAAATGTTTAAGACACAACCAACATAAAAATAAGCTCTTTAAAATTATTTTGCATTGTCACTCTTATTTTACTTCAGTAGCATTTGGTTTTCTAAATCTTAGGGTTAATGAAGCAACTGATAAAAAATTAAATGGATTTTTAGAAAAACGAATTCAAATGGGCACCATTCAGCTAAAGCTTCCTCTTTCTCTTTCTCTACACAGTGGAGAGCACTATTTTGGTTTTCAACCTCATTACACTTCTATGTATAAAGCATAGTATAAAAACTTCAAACCTCAAATGTTTTAAGAATAAAACAAATCATGCATCTCTGAAAAGATGAGCATAATGGCTTTTTCTGTAGCATGCCTAGTGCGCTTCTCAACTGGTCTTGCACCGTATTAGCTGAGCAATTCCCATTAGCATTAATATACTCTTGTTTCTACTGTCCTATCATTTAAGCAATAATTTGAGGATCAATTCTATTTCATGGGAATTTCACTATTCCAGGCTGGTTTTGTGGCTTTGTGACATAGAGAAATTTAGTTATTGAGATCACTTAAGGGTTTGTGGTCTTTTGTGGAGTAATGGAACACATACATACACATATGCCATTAAACTAATGTCATGGATAAGACAAGTTACAAAATAAGGTCACTTCTGAGGTATGGATGCCCATCACTCTCCAACCCTTCTCTCAGCTCCCAGCTTGTTTGCAGACACCACAGCAAAATATCAGGGTTGGTCTCTTAAAGGATTTAAGGGACACTTAAAGAATATTTGAGTCTTTATTCCATTCTGGTTGCTGTCTTGCGTTGAAACACTATCTATAGAAGATCTCTGGTCACACACCAATTTCTGATTTGGGAGTTAGCATCGTATCTCATTAGTAGAGTTCTCCACATGTAATAGGTGTTCAATATATGCTTGAGTTGAAATAGCACCTGTAAGATCACGTCCATGTAACTGCTTTGCCCAATTAGCCATAAGCAGAAGTGTCTGAGGACAGAACAAGAGTCTTGAGCACTGGTTGGGGGTATGGGAGAGCACAGGAAATAAAATCCTACCTGAAAACTCAAAATTCTTATGTAACTGAACAAGATTTAGAAAAAGGCTTCAGTGTGTCTGAGCAACTCTATTCTTAACATCCAAAGTTATTTCTAATGGTTGCAAGAAAATTCATAAAAGTCACCATTATATGCTTTAGGCAGTTTTTCATTTTATAGTTTCTCATTTGTTGGGAATGGGAGAGGCCAGAGGAATAAGAGCATTGCACTAAAACTGATAGGCTGTGAGACTTCTGAACTTTCACACTAATAAACCTACAAACATTTCAGCAAGTCTTTGGGATGGTCTGGCAACTCACTGTGCAATTTACCAATGATTCTGCTCCAATCTTAGTTTAACTTGCTAGGACAAGCCCTGAAAATGGCCAGTTATAAACAGCTGTATCCACATTAATTGAGAAAATGAAATACAGGCTCTTCTGCTATAAGCAGTATTTCAGAAAATATCTGTACTGTGCAAAATCACAGGACTTCTAGGTAAAATAGAATTAAGAGCAGACCATTCAGAACTTAAGCAACTTTTTAACAAGAACACCAACAAAAATAATAAACCTAATAAAATATTCTCAGTTTTTAAAAAAATAAATATTTAACTTCCTAATTTAAAAGATACTGTGAACACAGGGGGGAAAAATGAATATTTTACTACAATAAAAGAAACAGAAAGAGAGAGGCTAGCTTGATGGAAGGCATAAAATGAAGGACTGAAGCTACTGACTTGAGGAGACAAAAGCAAAATACCCCTAAATCAGAGAAAGCCACACAATAAGGACTTTTGAGACAAAGTACATGGCAAACTGTTTATGGTGTAATATTTCCCCTAACTTAGGCTATAAATTCCATACCCTATGATCTTCCATAGCTGGCTGTATTCAGCTGACAATGCTTTGCAATATAAGGCATTAATAATCTGAGAAAAATCATGTATGACCAACATGACTTCTGAATTACATTAGCTTCATTTTCCTATTTGCCAGTTACATAAGCGATAACTCATATTACAGAAACACAGAACAGACTCTACTGGGAAAGTTGTTGCCCAAATATAGAGATGGCATTTTTTGGAAAATAGACATATCTCAGTGTCCTATTGTCTCATTAGTTCTATAAAAACCTAAAGGCAGACGTCTGAAACAAATAAGCCTCCAAGATCCATCTAGTTCTTCCATTGTAGGAATATTGAATTCTAAAGGCTCAAGGGCAATTTAATTTTTTTAGTGATAGGTAAATGGTAATAAGTGTAGATGTTATAGATGTGGATGACAACCAACGTAGGTATTACCTGGCAGTAAACTATTGTGTGGTACCTTCAGTAGAAGAGGAGTATTCCATAGAGAGGAATAGCCATGATTCTCAAATTCCAGCACAAGGAAGAGGCTCAGTCAAACAAGAGGACAGTTCATCAAGTCACTCATCAAGAATACTCATGCTTTGGAAAACTTGTGCCCAAGGCCTATTGGGGCTTATAGATACAGGAGAGGATCTTTTCATTCACAGACCTTTGAAAATGCACTCATGGTAGTTGACATTTTCCACATTTCAGGATTGTTCAATTAATTCATGACCAACAGGCTATGTTCTACTCTTGCTTTTCAACAAAAGAATAAATTTGTCCAGGCCTCTTTCTTAGGCTCTTCTTGATTGTAAGCAGCTAGCTTTTATAATCTATTTTATCCAGCACAAAATCTGAAACACGAAATAGAAGCAGTGGTTGACTTCCATGCTGCCTTTTGTTTTACCTTGTTGGCCCTTTTTGCCCTATTTGAATAGTACTGAATCTCCTTCATATTCTGTTCTTAATGGGGTTATTTACTTTGCATACCCAATGAGACTGTACTTTATATAACAAATTCTCTGTTCCGAGATATGTCTGAGAGGGCAGCCTATTCAGCTATTAAAAGGTACAACCTTTTAACTGAAAGCAGTCTTAAGGCTTGACACAACTTTCATACTGAGCTTTCAATTACGTAAAGATGTCACCATAGCATACAGAGGTGTTTACATTTACATACACAAGTAGATCAGCCACACAAATATCCACTAACTTTGCAAAATGGCTAGTAAAAAAAAGCTCATTTTTACTACACGTATATTGCTCTTGCTTATGTGTGTTAAGGAAAAACGTGTACTAGTAATGCACACAGGGCAGTAAAGAACAATCATTTTTAACACTATTGCTATCAATTATGGATGCTAATGAAATGCATGGGACTACAATGCATATGAACTCTTCAAATTTCCTTTTAGCCAATAATTCTTCCTTCCACACTTTTTACCAGAAATGATCATACTGACTACCTTAATTTCATTTTATTATATTATTTCCCAGATGGGAAACAATGACCAGCAGAGAAATGGCCAAAAGCCTATAAGCAGAAAAGGAATGAGGAAGAAGCAAATAGCCCAGATAATCCACAATTTGGTCAATACGTTTGGCTTTACCTCTTTGATGGGGTGGTGATAGAGGGAGGAAGGAGGTGGTCAATGGTTGGAGGCTAGAATAATTTTTTTAATTTTTTTACTTATTTAGGCTTATATATGTCATTGTATTTGAAGGTAATAATAAAAAAAAATTTTAAATCTTTTTTCCCTAAAATCTAGCTGACTTTTGCACATCTTACTCTCAGATTCTCATGAACATTCCCACCTAGTCTGCTTGATTAAACGTTCATGCTGACCTAAAGACAATATGTTTTTAGTGGTATGTAAAGGCACTGGAAGAGCAGCTCTCTTAAGCCAAAGTGGGTTGATCTTAACTCTCAGGAAAAGAGTAATTGAATGGAGAATCTCCCCCTGGACATAAATCATCTCCTCCATCTCTTCTGCAAAAGTCCCAGGAAAATCTAGCCTGTATATTAATACTAATGCTTAGAGGCTCATAGGTTATTTCTAGAGAATTCAAATATTTATTGATAATCTATCTTCCAGGTACTTGGAATACAGCAGGGAACACAACATTCTGAAATTTCTGGCAACATGAATTTTCCTTTCTACTGAGAGAGGGGGTATAATAGACTAAATAAGTAAAATATAGAGCATGTTAGTTGGTGATAACATTGCTACTGAATGTTGGTGATAATAGAAAAGCTAGACAGTTTTAATGGAGGGGGAAATAAAGAGAAAGATAAGATATTTTAAATGCAGTGTGCTGAGGTCAGGGACAAGGTATATCTGAGTAAAGATCTTAGGGGTCAACCCAAGCAGAGACTTTCAAGGCAGGACCATAAAGAGAAAGGGCTCTGAGCAGGAGTATGCCCAGTATGTTGGAGGAACAGCCAGGGCACCAGTGAGGCCAGACAGACAGGATGATAAGAAGGGAAACAGCAAGCTGGGGATGGTGGTGGGTAGTGTAGGACCTTGTATGCCATCAAGATAATGGAATTCTACTCTAAATAAGATGGGGTACTAGAGGAGGGTTTTTAATGCTAATCCTGTGAACAGGATCACTCCAGCTGCTGTTGAGAATGAACTGTGAGGAAAGTAAATGAGTGCCTGCTACAATAACCCAGCTTAGAGGTGAGAGGGGCTTGGAGCTCTAAGAAAAGCTGAGCCCATGTCTGGACAGCATAGGGTGAGAGTAGAGGCTGCCTATGGAGATAGCCAACATCCAGGTTGTGAATAAATTTATTTCACAAATTTTTATTTGTAACATTCATGTATTGTGAAATCCATCCATAGGTGAGGACACAAATTAGTGGCCTTCAGGTGTGAACCTTTGTTATAAAATACATCTGTATGTGCATCATTTAAGCCTACCGCACATCCATCTTAAAAACTGAGTCAAATGTTTGCGGAATAGTAAAAGGACCCTGTGGAATCTTGGGTCTCTATGGAGCTCAGTATGAAAACTAAAGCTACCTAACCTGCTGGAAAAGATGCATACTCTGCAAAGACTGATGGAGATGGCCCCAGACTTCTCTCAGGAGGTGTCAGCAAGGTGGAGGCTGTTGAGGTGGCTGGAAGCAATAGAACAATCCACTTCCTCATCTCTCTCTTCTTGACCTTCCTGGTGGGCCTGAGTATCAGAGACCTAAACCACTTTCTCATCTACCTTATGAAACATGTGGCAATAATATTGGACAGCAAAATGTCTTCATAGAGTTTGTAGAAAAGATGTTCTTTGTGAATAGAACCATCACAATTAAATATAATAAATAGGAGTCTTGAAAACCACGTGGAAAAGCCATAAAGAACTAACAGAAATGTTGATACTGACCCCAAATTCAGCAGAAGAACATGCAAAGTACTGGGGATGAAGGTGCCAGGTGAGCACAGGGTGACCACAGAAGGATGTGTGAAGAAGGAAGGGAACAGGAAGGGGAAGCAGACTTTTACGGAACACTCTGTAGGGCCAGTGCCTCTAACCAAAGATTAAGTGGAGAAAGGCTGCTGGTCATCAATGCCTGCACCTCTAGGTAACATTCAAGAGGATGACAGCTGTGGATAGCAGCAGCCCACGCCCTTCTCTCCTTGCCTTCTACTGTGCCACAGCAGAAAACCTAGAGGCACAAGAAAACCCAAATATTTCTTCATTCAAGTACCCCAAATGCAGAGGAGGTGAGGATCTGCTAGCAGAACACGGCGTCCCACTAAGAAACAAGCCAAGCCCTGTTCTAAGTTGAGAGTTGAAGGTAACTGTGATATTATTGTATTTATATTTCTATAAATAACATGCTTTCATCAACTGTTCCTAACTTATAATTCCCCAAAGATGTTGTTGTTTCTCCCCAAGGTGGCCCATAAAAACCCTGCCTTTCTGTCTTGGAGCTGGTCATAAAGAAATTATCTGGCCTACCTCGACTGATTAGAGGTCATAAGACCCCCATTTCAGAAGGGGTCTTGCCCCATACCCTGGAGGAAGAAATGCTGACAGAGAGGCCAAGGAGAATCAGAATAGTTAGGTCTTGCTAGGTTTCTGTTTAGTCTGTTAGTATTAGTTCATACCCTGTTTGTCCAGTCCAATGAGATGAACCAGGTGCCTCAGTTGGAGATGCAGAAATCACCCGCCTTCTGAGTTGGTCTCACTGGGAGCTGCAGACCAGAGCTCTTCCTATTTGGCCATCTTGCACAGGAATTCTGGTCTTAAAAATAGTAAAATCTCTAATAGTGCTTGGCAAAATCAAGCCAACCTAAGGAGTGGTCATTTTACCAAAGGCATTTTTCAGGATATTCCTCATTTCTTCAAAATAGTGAACAAAAAAAACCCACAATAGAACATTTTTACAAGATATTTTAATTACTCTAAAGTATAAGGTAAAGAGGAATGTTGCAGATAAAAAGCCAACCTTAACAAATGGACAAGAATGGAGGTTACATGATATATGTAATGTTTATGGGCTTAGTAATCACATCAAGCAGTGTTCAAATCCTGCCTCTGCAGCCTACTAAGTGACCTTAGATAAGTTACTGAATTTAGAACTTCAGCTTTTGTATCTAAAAGACAGGCATGAAAATCATCTATTTCAAAGAATTATTCTAAGGACCAAATGACTCTGTATATGAACTGTCTTGCTGGGTATATATTAAGCATTCAGTTAATTATAGTTTCTCCCATAGGAAACCAGCACATCAGAGTGGCCTTCACTTACACTGCTGTACATAATTAGACAGTTAAAATAATTACCCCTTAGGTAAATATTTCTATAAAATCTTATATATGCCATAAATTCACCTGAATTCTAATATTTTAAATAGCAAAATTCATTCTTACCTCTATTATTAATACAAATTACCACAATTCTCTATTGTGGAGCTTGAATTGGATCTTGCTATAATTGCTGTCACAAGACAATTCTAGACCAAACTGCTCTGATATGCATTACAGCAAAATGTATTGTGATCATTTAAAAATGTATATCAGAACCTAGGTTTAGGAAATTATTTTAATATATATAAGAAGCAGTCTCAATATTAACTTTGTTGTGAAATATATTAAGGGAAGATCAAAGATTATGGTGCCATATTGAGTATACACAGCTTTACAGAGCAAAGCAAGTACTTATTGGAAGACAAAGCAAGTACTTATTAGAAGATAAAATTCATTTCTCTTAATTAAAGGAATTAATGAGCTGTATGTGTCTCTATATGTGCATATAAAAGGAAGGGGAGGAAATATGTAAATGCATGCCGGGAGCTTTCATGCTACTCTACTAGCTGAGTGCACTTTAAGCTGCTGCAAGAAAAAAACGTCTGAGCTTCTCAGATTCCTTCCTTCCCAATTTTAAGCCCATGTCATTCATAAAGCATTCATTCCTCTTTTCTACTTCCAGAGTAACAGAGGTCCCTATATTTTTACTGCTCAAATAAACTTTTTCTTTTTCTCAAGCTTTGATTCTCTCTCCCTTTTGAAGCTGAACGTAAGTGAACTGTTTCCCAAGAGACTTTGCACATATGAAAATGCTCTGAATTTGGAAATAACTATTAACATGAATTTAAACATTTTTCTGTAACAAAGTAATTTTTGTTGCTGATCATTATTCTAGATTATAAACTTTTTTACTTTAAAAATTAGAATTGCCAAAAGTAATATACATCTTTGATATTAAATTTAGAAAATACAGGGAAAGGGTAAGGAAAATAAAGTAACCCATATCCTACAACCAAAACAAAATCAGTTAAACGATTATATTTCCTTTCCAGTTCTTTATATATACATGTGTGTATGTATACTTGCATGTAAGAGCAGACTATATATACTGTGTAACTTTATATCCACTTTTCTCTTAATATTAAATATGAGCATTTTCTCACATTATTTTTAAAACTTCAAAATATTTTAAATGCATTATTTAAACACCCTCTCCCATTTCTGAACATTCTGATTGCCTATTTTTTTCCACTGTCATTAATAATCCTGTCATGAACCTCATTTTACCATGCAACCAGCTTTGGCTTACAGAATGCAAGTTCACACTCAAAATACATTCTGAGGAAGACATTAAGGAGATACTAGGGAAAGGAGTGAGACTAGGCATCCAAGCCCCCAGCCTGCCTGCCTGAGTATGAGGGACAAAAACACAATACCATTTGACGGCTGCTCTGAGGTCTGTAAAAAGTAAGTTAAAAGGTTCCAGTCTCTTCCCGATGGCCAGAGGTTCACATGGCTTCAGATGATACCAAGTGGTCTATACTTGATTCTCAAGTTTAATAACGGCAGTTCACGTGAGCAGAGCTACAGGAAGCAAGTGTTATCCTACACACAGAGCACCTCACTCAGACAGTTTTGGTTTAAGAATACAGCTGTGTACATATCCATTTATAAACATGTAAGCAAAAAGGACTAAAGACTCACTGGAAACCCAAGAAAAACAATGAATGTATTATAATGAGAGAATGCAGTAAAATAGGTTTTTAAAACTTTTATCATTGCGCTTTAGATAGCCAATATTCAAAATAAAGAGAGAGAAAAATAGGCAGATATGTATGACATCATTCCATAAGCAGGAGCTTCCTGGGAGGGGGAGACTCAGGGACAATTAAAGAACAAGCTGGGGTGGTAATGGGTAGAAATACAATCTTTATAATATTAAATCCAGTATATCTTATGATTCCTTACAATACTCCCATTACTTTCAAAATTCACCTTTACCAAGTGACAGATTACTAACCTGACAAGTTTCAAGCTATTCTCATGTTTGAAAGTGATCTTTGATAAAGCTATCAGAAGTCTAAAAATATTCAAGACCCATGCACTGAATTTATTTGTATATTAATTTTGCCACTCATGCAGCATTGCTGCTTGTTTTACCTGACACTATGGCTTCTGGCCATAGGAATATTTTGAAGAATTCTATAATGCCTGAAGAAAGGGTTCTTGAGATGCAATTGATTTTTTACCTCATCAATCTAAATATTACAGTAATGATAATATCTTTGATAGTTAGCTATTCTCCAAGAAGAGAGCTACAACATTTCTCTACTGACACATGGTCCCCTCTGAAAATCAGATGAGGGCTATGTCTTCTCTTCCTGAAGAAATATGCATGTACACCTACAAAATTCTTCAATTTCCAGAGGCCCTTGGACTCCCTGAATCCCTGTTAACAGACTCTACACCAGAAAAAAAGGGGAATTTACAAAGAAATTGTAAACTGGCAGACTAAGAGTTGCAGAGAGAAATAAAGGATGGGAAGTAGAAAACGAAGTTTCCCACCCTGGGCCAGACTTGGCCTAGACGTTTCCTCTCACTTACTTTTCACAGCAGTACTGTGCACTACATATTTTTTTAATAGTCCAGGAAACTAAGGTTCAGAGAGGTTATGTGACTTTCCCACAGGTCTTACTGCTGCAAAGTGGCAGAGCCAAAACATAAACCTGATCTTCTGACTTTAAGTCCAGTGCACACCTCACTTAGCACTTATAAAGTGAACTTACTACAGTTTCACCTTGGGACTTCTTAAGACCAAACTGAACTATTAGACTAAATGCATCTACTGTGAACTCTCAGAGAGGAGGGTCCACGTCTCATTCCCTCTGTATCTCCAGCACACAGACGGTACATAGAAGGCATTCCTTAAAAGAGGAATGAATGAATAAATGCACACACTGGGGCAACAATCCCACTGATAGTGGCAGAAGCTATATGCAGCTGTATGTTGCCACAACATAAAGGTCCTTGGCAAAACTAAATATTCTTTTAGATGACTACTGGACACAGACATTAATATATTTTAAAACACATATGGTAAAATTATTGTACTAGAACAGCCTTTAATCCTCTTGAAAAATAACCTTTTCATAAAACACAAAGTAGCCTTCTATCAATCTGCCCCATATTATCAGAATAATTAACATCCTTTGTTAGCCAATTAGTGTATCTTATGAAAAGCAACTTATATTGAAAATAAATACATAAATTAGGACGATTTTTTAAAATACTTAATTTTACCAATTTCCTAACTAGAACTTAAGTGCATTTTATTTTGTTTTTGTTTTTGCAATAATTGCTCTGAAGATAAAACCAAAGCACCATTTTAATGTAATGAAGGTAATTGGTGCATTTACTGCTTGTGTCATGTTGCTCATGTCATGTTGATGTATGACTATGTATCAAAGGTCATCCTTCTGCACTCATACATTATCAAATTTGAAAGCACAATATTTGATTCTGAACAACCTTTATACTGGCCAAAATGTGTGTGAAAAATAGATAGAGTTCTACCTTGGACTGAAAAAAAAAATGAGCCCATGTTTCGGAAGCAGAAGGGTCAAGAAGCCATTGGCAAGGTTAGATGTCAGCACTATGAATCTCAGACTGTCTTAGCTTATCAATGAGGTCTAGTACAATGATCACAAGCTAAAATTGCTGTACTAATGAAGACAAAGGTCTAAAAAATTAGTTAGTGCAGTCCCTCTGACAGAGGGCAGTACCTGGTGGACAATAATGCAGAAATAAGGATATAAATCACTCTTTAGAGATAATAAAACCTATAACGCACAAATTGAGTTGTTTACATGTCTATTCAAGGCACAGTTAAAAACAGAAGGTGTCAGCTGCTGTACCTCTTCTTACTCATCTGGAATGCAGCTGCCCCAAATTCTGCTTCTTTATTAGAAAGCAAGGCATCTGCTTCCCATTCTCTTCTTCCAATTCCAGATACACAGCACTACTTTTCCAACACACAATTTAGTAGTCTTGTGCCATCCCGACCTGAAAGAAGTATTGGACATTCACTCTGGCTTCAAAGTTTTGCTTACAATTGTTTGCTGGGTAGATAAATTGGTCTTATCAGAACGTAGTAAAACATGAACAGCTGCTGTTTTCTCCTTCGATGGTTCTGGTGCAGGGGAAAACAGTGGGAAGGGAAAAAATCCTCTCCTTTTTCTGTACTGACTGTAGTTATTTTGAAATAAATAAAATATAATTTAATTTCATCAAGCCCAACTACAGGAGATTGCCTTATTGAAGAAAAGATCATACAAACATACAAAAAGAATCCAGTCTTCAAAAAAGAAAACACTGCTTAAAAGGACCAGGAAGGACCCATTATGTTCACCCAAAACATGTCTCAAGCATATCAATTTTCTTTCAGTCTGTACTTTATTTATTTTATATAATTCACACCATTCCATTCTAAAAATTGAAGTATTCTTTGAGTATGTGAATATTCTTAATTGAGAATGCAAGTCCATTCCAAATATATTGTATTATTTTTTTGTTGCTAGAAAAAAAGATATTTTTTAAAACCAAACCACTGTAATTTAATAAAATGTGTCAACTCATGGCAGCTAGGCAAAGCCTTTAGAATTCTTGCTATAGACAGTAAGGCACAAGTAGCCAGTTTCACTTTTAGAAAAAAGACGAGGCCAGGCATGGTGGCTCATGCCTATAATCCCAACATTTTGGGAGGCCCAGGTGGGTGGATCACCTGAGGTCAGGAGTTCCAAACAAGCCTGACCAACATGATGAAACCCCTGTCTCTACTAAACATACAAAAATTAGCTGGGTGTGGTGCAGACACCTGTAATCCCAGCTACTCTGGAAGCTGAGGCAGGAGAATCGCTTGAACCAGGGAGGTGGAGGTTGCAGTGAACAGAGATCACACCATTGCACTCCAGCCTGAGCGACAAGAGCGAAACTCCATTTCAAAAAAAGAAGACAATGAATAACTTCGTTAGCTTTAATTCATAAATTATACCACACTAGAGCAAGTTTCAATTACACTTGCCATGTACAGTAACACTTTTCCATTTGATGCTTTTTATTTTATTTTTGAGATAGGAGTCTTGCTCTGTCACCCAGTCTGGAGTACAGTGGTGCAATCTCAGTTCACTGCAACCTCCACCTCCCTGGTTCAAGCAATTCTCCTGCCTCACCCTCCTGACTGAATAGCTGGGACTATAGGTGCATGCCACCATACTTGGCTAATTTTTTGTATTTTAGTTGAGACAGGGTTTCACCGTGTTGCCCAGGCTGGTCTTGTACTACTGAGCTCAGGCAATCTGCCCACCACAGCCTCCCAAATTGCTAGGATTACAGGTGTGAGCCACCGTGCCCGACCTATTTTTTTGAGACAAAGTCTTGCTCTGTCGCCCAGGCTGGAGCACAGTGGTGTGATCTTGGCTCACTGCAACCTCTGATTCCAGGGTTCAAGCAATTCTCCTCTCAGCCTCCAGAGTAGCTTGGATTACCGGGTTTGCCACCCTGACTAATTTTTGTATATTTAGTAGAGACGGAGTTTCACCATGTTGGCCAGGCTGGTCTCAAACTCCTGACCTCAAGTGATGCACCTGCCTCAGCTTCCCAAAGTGCTAGGATTACAGGCGTGAGCGCCTGGCCCCTTTTTAAGCTTTTTAGATGCAAGTATCTGACTTTAAAGTCTGAATTCCTATGGCCTATATACTGAAAAAGAAAATATTCTTACATTATTTTGCATGTTGTATGTATGTGCATGTGCGTCCAGGCTCCACTAGATACAGATGTCAAAAAAGCAGCAACTTTATCCAGACCATTTCTAACTTAATGCCAATTATAACACTAAATGAGTCAGAAAAATAGATAATGAATAAAAATCAACATAAAAACAAAAAGATATTTTTAAATACCTCATTCCATATATATTTATGGGAGCAGAAGGTGAAGGGTACTGAGATCTTCAATGGGAACTTATTAAACGAACCCAAAATATTTTGTGTACAAGTTAGAAACCTTACCCAAATCATGGATTCATGTGAATTAGGGATGAGCTCCTGTACTGTAATCCCCCTGAACACATGTTGTGAGGTCATCTCCAGTTCAATTCATTCATGATTAGAGCTTCTCCTACGTCAAGCATTAAGAGTACAAAGCACATGAATCCCCTCACCCTCAATGTGCTCACAGTTTCCATATTCTTGTCTTGAGCTAATCCTTCTCACTTTCTAGGTCCAACTCCTCAATTTGTAAGTTTCAGGAGAAGCAGCACACCAACCATTAATGCTGAGAAAGTCAGATCTATCAGTTATATGAATCCACTCTAAACATACCTGTACCAGGCATCATGCCAGGTTTTGTTTTTATTTCCTGTTATTTTGTTTGAGGAGAGCAAAAGTGAGAAAATAAAAATTGAGAAACACAGCCTATCTTCAGTGTTAGGCCAAATGAGGGAGATAGAATGAATAATAGGAGGGGTCAGGAAACTACAAGACACATAAAGTGTATAAAGTGCAATCGGAACAAAAAAGCAAGTAACTGCTTAGAAAATTTGAGGAAGATGTCACTCGGAAGATTACAGATAATGCTAAGTCTTGAAGAAATGAGAGTTTAAAAAGAATAGATCATATGAGGGTAGTGCATGGCATCTCTCAGACATATGAAACACTTATCTATGGCCAAAGCATAAAGGAGAATACTGGGAAATAGGCTGAAAAGGTGATTTTTGACTCGGAAGGGCTTCCTTGCAATTGCCTAAGGACTTGCAATATACAAATGAGCCATAGAATATTTTTAAAGATGTGTGTTTTAGAAATCTCCAAGAGCAATGTGGGCAATGGATCAAAAAGACAGAGAAACCAATTGGAGTTTGCCTGAATTGTGAAGAACAAGTTACCTGGCCCTTTCCCTACTCAATAGTTCAAACAATTTTAGAATTGCATAATTCTCCACACTACAAAATCCGCACTAAGAGTATATTTCCCATACTAGGTTTGTGGTCTGTGTGTTTGTGCATACTACCTATTCAACAGATATTGCCTTCTATGTGTTGGACACTGGGAATAAAATGATGAGCAAAAACAGATGTGGTCCTACCTTCAAGGAGTTCATAGTTTCATATGGGAGATAATATTATGAAGGAATTTCAAGGAAGGGTGTTGAGTAGAGGGTCTGGCAAGTCTTAGGTTAAGACTGCCCTGAAGAAGTAACAATTATCACAAAAATATGAGAAACGAAAAAGAGAATTAATCTGTTTTTTTACATCTACCAAAGGAGAAGATTCATAGGTACTAAAAAGAGCATGGACTCAAAGATCCTAGGTTCAGATTCCATTTGCAATGCCTATAAACTAAATAATCTTGGGGAATGAATTTAATCTGTTTGATAGGATTCTATCTCTCACGCGGTTGTGAAAACTGTGTGAAAGTACTTAGCATACAGTGCCTGACCAAGAGAAGGTATTCAAAAAATGTACATTTAATTTCCCGCTTTCTTCACACTTCAAAATATTTATTTTCATGAAAATAAATGATTTTTCCCAGTTGTCCTAAATCAAGTGCCAGGTATCTGGTAAAAGTCATTGGCAGCTGAAAATCTTGCCTATTCTCACAGAATCCTGGACTAAGAACTTAAAAATCTAATTTACGAGGGAGATTTTTGAGAACATTTTTTAATCCTTCCAGAGTACTTCCAACTTCCATCAATTTTGCTGCCAAAAAGGAAAGTATAAATACTTAAAAAATAGAGAAAAATGCATAATGCAGAAAATCTAGGTTTTAAAAAGCAACAAATAATATAAAACTATATAATTGGATGATGTTTCTTTCTCCTAAAGTCCATTAATAGAATGAATTAAACCACATATGAGAGAAGCTCTGGAGGAGGAAGAATGGAAAATTAAATGGAATCTAAGTTTCAAACACAGGCAAACTGATAAAGGACAATTGGGGCGGGATAGCTACTACCCAATAAATTTAGTAATTTTTAGTCATTTAAAAATAGCATTAAAGTAGAAAGTGTAGATTCATTTCTGAGGAAGAAAAAAATTAGGCTGAGAAATAATATATGGAGTGATACAATTTAAAAAGGTTTTCATTCTTGTTTGTATTCTAACAAATGTACTTTTCCCTATTTATATATTCTGTCTACATTCAGAACCTGAATATGTTTACTTATTGACCAGTAGAATATATACACTTAAAACTTTAATAATTTTGAAACAAGTCAAATTACGTAACTGTAAGGTATAGCAGATCACCAATTCACAACCATCTCTACCTTGGTTCATCTTTACGTAAGTATTTGAATTACTTTTAATGTCTCTTTAGGAGTTCATAAACTATATCTAGATCTCTTCTATAATTTTCACAATTAATTGAAGTTATAACAGATGGTAACTCCATGACTATTTCAAAATAGCTATTCATAATTCATAAATTATCTTCATTCTTTGGCCCTTCAACTAACTGATTTGCACACAGGTAATAAATCCAACAGGAAATATTGTAAAGTAATATTGTAAGAAGAAAGTTTTAAGATCATTAAGTAGTTGCTGTCCACTGGGAAAAAAGTAAACTTGCTGCATTTTTTAAATAACCTTAAACTCTGACACCAACATTGAAAGGCAGTGTAAAATTAATGGTTCAATACAAATCATCCTACATTAACAGTTAATGCCTGCTATACCTAAGACCTTGTGTCTTAGCCCATTTGTGTTGTTAAGGAATACTTGAGGCTGGTATATTAAAAAAAGAAGAAGAAGAAGAAGAAGACGAAGAAGTGTATTTGGCTCACAGTTCTGCAGGCTGTACTGGAAGCATGGTGCCAGCCTCTGCTTGGCTTCTGGTGAGGGCCTCAGACCACTCCCACTGATGGCAGAAGGCAAAGGGGAGCTAGTGTGTGCAGAGATCACACTGCAAGAAAAAGGGAGCAAAAAAGAGAGGGAGGGAAGATACCAAGCTCATTACTCCAAGGACAACACCAAGATGTTCATGGGGGATTAGCTCCATGACTCAAACACCTCCACAATGGGGATCAAATTTCAACATGAGATTTGCAGTGGTCAAACTAAATATAGCACCATTTCTAAATCATTTAGGGTTTTTGGAAACTCAGCATACAATATTTAGTGAAAATTATCATATAATCAGAATATCTCTCCCCTAATACACAAACATCCACACCCAAAGCTATAGCTCTCCTGATACAATTATGTTCTCCATAAAAATGGCGACTGTGTGTCCAATGCATGAAATGAGTTTGTATGAGAAATAGCAACTTCAAGAATAAAAGGCCTAGCTTAACAAGAAGTAGCAAAATCTCCAAACTTGGGTTCCAAGTGGAATGATTCCAATTCAATTAAACAGATATTTTTTATTTAGTGCCCCAATGTCTATGTGAGTGGAAGCATATCTCAGGTAGAGGAAAAGCTCAAGAAGCCTGAGAGATGAGAAAAGACTTTGCATATGCAAAGCACAGAAAACACTAGTATTGCTACTTTTAAAACGTGTGTGGCAGGGGGAGGTGACAGTGGCCGTAGTTGTGGTACCAATGCCAGCCATAACTAGGAGCAAAATTACACAGGGCTTTGCAGGCCCTGTTAACAAATTAGGACCTCATCTCAAGAACACTCAAAAGTCACTGAAGGGTCTAAGCAATGGTGTAGCATGATTCATTTTCCATTTTTTAAAAACTTATGCTGCAGCACACAGAATAGACAGGAAGTGTACAGGTTGGAGACAAAGAAACTAGTTAAGAGACTTTGGTAATCTGAAATGATGGAGGCCAAAATTAGAAGGCAGTACAACAGAAATTAAAAGTAAGTCCTCTGAAGTCATTTACCTACATTCAAATCCCAGATTTTCCATTTACCAGGTATACAACTTTGAGCAAGTTGCTTCCTGCTATGGTTCGAATGCTACAAAAAGCATATGTTGGAAACTTATGCTGAACTGTTGCATTGGAAGCTGGAGCCTAATGGAGATGTATAGGTCATGAGGGTGGAGCCCTCATGAATGGATTAATGCTCATTATAAAAGAGCTTGAGGTTACAAATTCCATCTCTTGCTCCCTCTTGCCCTCTCTTACCCTTCTGCCATGGGATGACAAAGCACAAAGGCCCTCATTAGATGCTGCATCATTCTTTTGGATTTCCCAGCTTCCAGAACTGTGAGTCAAATAAATTTTTGTTCATCACTTTACTCAGTCTGTGGTATTCTGTTATAGCAGCCCAAATAGACTTAAATACATATTCTCTCTACAACTCAGCTTTCTCTCCCTATAATCCAAAGATAAAAAGCTTCACAGGAGTCTTGCCAAAGTACAAATAAAATAATATATATATAGCAGTTAGCACGTTGCCTGGCACAGAATAAGAATGCAGATGTTTATCATTATTAATGCAATGCAAATAGAATAATAATATAACTAGAAGATGTTTAGGAGACAAAAATTGACAGTTTAAATAAAGGAAAAAGAGATGAGTTTACAGCTTCTGGCTTACAGAGTCATCTATCTGATAAGATGAGAAACATAAGACTGTTTGAATGTTCTGAAGGTTTGAAGCAAAGAATAGTGTTCATTCTTGAATATATTGATTGTGAGTTCATTCTTGAATATATTGTGAGAGGCATGCCAGTAGGCAGGCAAATATATAGATCTGAAGTACAGGAACAGATCAAAGCTGGAGATCTGAGATTCAGAGAGACAGATGCTAAGTCCATGGGTGTTGAGAAGAACCCCTAGAGAAAGAATATACACAGCGAAGAAATGATGACACTAGGTAGAACCTAAGGAACACCAACACTTAAAGACATTGAGAGCAAGAGGTCAGATAAATAAGAATAATACTATATGATATATGAAAAGCCAAAAGAAAGTATCTCAAAGAGGGAGTATTCAACAATGTCAATAGTGCCAAGCAGTGAAACAAGAGGATTTGACAACAAAGTATTTATTCACATAGTATGCATCAAGCATTGTGCTAGACCCTTGAGATACAGATGTGAATAAGAAAAAACCTTTGCACAAACAGACATGTTGTGAAGATAGTAAACTAGCAAACAAATCAAATACAAATTGTAATAAGGATGGTGAGCAGAGAGTGACATGATAAGAGAGTAAAAGGCAGAGGCCAGCTTTAGGTGGGAGTTTGGGAAGGCATCTCTCTGAGGTAGAAAAATTTAAGCTGAAATCTGAGGCAGAAAAGGGCATGGTCAGAGAACTGAAAGGAGTTCCATATGGCTATGGCACAATGAGGAAGGAAAGATGGAGAGACAGAAGCTAGACCATGTTTGTAGATCATGCTCACAACATAGACGAGTTTAGATGATGACCCATTGAGCATTTGTAATCAATGAAGCTAAGTTCACTCTAGCTAATAGTAATTAACAGTTTGGCTTTCCTCATTATACTAATCTTAGTAATCAGAAATAGGACATTTTACTACTGTTTCAACCATTAACTGTTTATTAAAATAATATCAGAATAAGCTTTTCTATCTTAAAGGATACTACATGGTTACAAAGATGTTACCTATTGCATTAATTTTACTAATTCCCATTTAACCTTCCTCCATATTTCTTTCAAAGATATGTGTCATAATATCTGTTTGAGTCCATCAAATGTCTCTAAGGTACTCACTCATTTTCAAGCAATGTAGATCAGAATTTGAATGTTTTATAACAATATGACTAAGCAAGATGTTGCTAAAATGTGTATGGGTCAATAACATACAAAGAACCTGATGAAATTCATCACCTTAAAAAAGATTATATTCTATAGTTTCAGTTTCCTATTTCCTTAATCTATGTATTTATATACATACATACAATAAAGAAAAGTTGATACAGAAAACATTGGCTTGAATCTGAGCAGCTGAATTACACATTCATATTCCTTTTTAATTTCCTCATCTGCAAGAGGAAAAACTTATGGTCCTTCTATATTTTAAAGGCGTCAATTAGAACAAATGCTATCATCAGGTAGGGTGCTAGGCACATTAAATTATTTTTAATTATCCCAATACCTCTCAAAAACAAATATAATTCTTCCCATTTTACAGATGAAAAAAATAATCTGTGAGGTTAGGTGACTTGCCCAAGACTACAGTTGTGGAATTTAAGCCCAATACAGTAGGCTCAAAAACTCTGGTTACTATACCAAGATGTCCCAGACTGTTAACAGATTGAGTTCCTTTAAAAAAAAAAAAAAAGTCACATACGAGATATTAAATCATAAAAATAGATTTTTAAATGATAAAAATATTTTGCTCAGTTTTTCAGAAACTGTGTATAACTTAGAAACATTAGCCAGACACACCATTCTTATACAGGTACATTTTTCCCTTCAGTATAGTAACTTGATTTCTATTTTTTAAAATATTGGAGAAGAGAGATAAAAGGAGGCCATAACAGTGTATTTAAGGTTCAAGAATTACCACTGAGTCAAATTTTTTTCCAGTTAATCCTTAATACAAATATTAAATTCAATTAACTACCAGCAACTCACTACCTATTCTCACTAAACTTGTTTCTCAAAGTTAAAAATTACAAATGGCTGACCTAAGATGTTCCTGAATCAGAAAAACCTAACTTCTGATTAGAACCTCTAAATGTCACTATTTCTCTTAACTAGAAAGGAAACAAGTCTGAATAAAAGTATCATAATTTGCTCTAAGCAGAATCTACAGATGTATTGTATTGTGAGCTCTTCTTCCTAAGATTTTTCAGGTAGCCAAGTCATCCACCAAGATACTGTTTGAAGAAGACTAGATATTTAACAAAATGAAACTGATGCCAGATTATTTTTATTTTCCTTAATAAAATACAAACAAGAGCACAAAATTCACTTATATATATCATCATTTTACATGTATAAATAATGCTCAGAATTCAAGTACAGTCAAGTGCAGAAATATTTCCTATATGCTAATGTGTACATATAAACTAATTACATACATCATGTGCCTTTGGCCCAGTTAAAAGACATCAAAAAGAAACACTGCACTTGACTATTTCATTGCATTCTCATTAAGAATTCGAACCAGTGCCTATGTAGTTACAGTTTTACTTAACTGTTCCATTGCATTCTTATTGAGAATTCGTACCAGTGACTATGTAGTAATAACTACAACTTTCATACCACTCAATGTAAACACTTAAGTAGACATTTCCCCCAGTTGTAAATATCTCAGGAGCTAAACTTCTATCAATTTTTAATAATGAAGTAGTCAAAATCTTAATTGAGTTTCATTCCTTAAAACAACACAATTAGAGAACTTACTTTTAACCAAAGTTCTTCCTATGCCAAGATGGATATTTACAGGTTATACATACAGAAAACAAAATGCAATCATGTTTCTTTACTTTTAGAATGGACAAAAAATATCTAAAAGCTGTCTCAACAGTGTGGGTCTTTGTACATTCAAAAGGATCTTACTTCACTGATATCACTTGCTTTTAATTTTAATACCCAGTATATATAACTGTGATGTTCAAATAGCTAGGCAATCTGAATTCAAATGATACACAAGCATACCCTTAGAGGGGCAAGAAAAGAAAGTACCATCGAAAAAGCAATAACTGATATCAACAAGATTATAAATATCCAGCTGAAGGCACGTGGAAGCATTTACTACTCTGCCATCAAAGATTCTCCACTTAGTTCAGGATCAGGAATAGAATCAACTCTGGGAACTGTGGAGTTGGCGTCTTCATTCTCAGTCTCTTCTTTCTCTTCAATCACTGAGGCTTCCTCATTCTCAGTCTCTTCTTTCTCCTCTGGTTCCTCTGAGTCAGATGCTTTTTCAATCACTTGGTTTGTCTGTTCTGTAGCTGGTATTTTGTCATCTGTCTGCTCTGTACTATTACCAAGAACATCTTGTTCTAAAGATTCTGAAAAGATAAAGATTCAAGACTTTAGGAATACCCGAATGTTAAAACTGCTAAATAAGGCAAGCCAAAGATAAAGATGAACACACACACACACACACACACACACACACACACACACACACAGAGAGAGAGAGAGAGAAACCATACAATTGTCTAACACTATCTTTAAAATCTTTTAAAATAAGTACCTAACTCCCTTTACAGTTAGTATGATTGAAGAAAAAAAATAACTTAGATAAACCCATAAATATACTTTTTCTAATGTCCCATATTTTTATACAAAATAAGTTCCTAAAGACACATCTGAAAGTTGAATGCCCAAAAATCATAGTCCCAAAAGAATTATGTGCTATAATACCATAGTCCAGCAAACAATGCAAATGTATTAATGTCCAGATTGTTTCCTGAAGAAACTGTTTCCCTTGTGTCCAGGCAACCCTGTGAGCAATGTGTAAATGTGTACTTTTTTGTGTGTGGGTGTGGGTGGATAGTGCTTTCCTACACTGATGTACATCTCTATTATCCAAAACCAGGAAGTCAGGGTCTCTCTTTTCCAACGGCATGACAAGTCTCTCCTCATCCCTCTGCAAAAAACAAGTCCTCGGTATTTAACCTCTGGGTCAGAATGTGCTACATACCTAGCATGCTAGGGAGAGAAAGAGAAGGGTCTTTTAACCCCACCTCCATAGCAGAAGCTAAGTAAGGGTACTAGTCCCTACATGAAACTTTACTCCTTTTAACCTCTAACTCTTTTTAAGTATTATTGAATTCAAATCCCTTAATAATATAACAATTGTATTAAATAAACTGCCTTTAATTCTTTAAAGAACAGGATAGGGGAGGGAATAACTGGAGCAGACAACCTTTGGGACACGTATTTCTACATTACAGATAAAAATCTAGCTTTAAGGTATTTATTTTTGTAAAAAATAGCAATTAATATTTTTGTTAGGAGAAATATGGCTAAACCACATCAGTTAAGAAAAAAACAGATTTTTCTACTCTCACAGATGATTGCTTATGATATACTACAAATGTTACTGATTCAAAAAATCTGGAGGGAAGGCCAGTCTTAGTAAAAAGTTCTAATTAAGTTTCTTATATAATACAGGCCAGTTCTGCTAAATAAATAAAATTGTTTTGCAAATAAATTATGTGTTATATGCACCCGTGTTAATATGGAAGTCTTAGAAATCCAAGGTTTTACCATACCAGTTTTAATAAATACAAATTATCTATATCTCACATACTCTATGACAATACTTTTAAAATATTTAAAAGGAATTATTTCTTCAAAGAGATATCTTGGACTCTGGCTTATATAATTAATTATAACCACCTTCCTCCTTTTTATATGTAGAATAAAGGCCCAAATTCCAGTTAGAAACGTTTTAGTTATTAAATTATAGTAAAACTTAATGATGTTTTGCTGTATGAAACATTCCTATGATCACAAAAAGTAGTAAAAAATGTCCATAAATTACTTGTACCAAATTTCATTTTTTAAAATCCTATTTGTATCTTAATATGGAACTTAAAGTGGCATTGCTACACCCTTGGAATCTTACAAAAATCCAAGTTAGAAAAGCAGTAAGTCACTCGAATTTGTTATTTCAATGTTCCAGAGCAGAAAGGAAAAGCAGAAAGGGCAAATGAAACTACAGGCATGTACAAATCATTTCTGCTACAAGAGCAAACAAGTTATTCATGGAAAACTTCAGGAGTCACCAATCATTTGTAATTCTACCCTCATAGAATTTATCCAAGATAGAATTTTAAGAGTCATGGTTTTCCACAACTCTCTGGCCATACAGCAATATTTACTTGGCAAGAACTTCACAATTTCTTATAGTTTAGTAAGCCTTCTGAAACAAAACAATAAAGCCACAAGAAATGAAAAAATAAGAAGCTCAGAATCCAGGATGTAACTCACCAATAAACATGTTTAAGTGAAAACAGGCCCACATAGTTTGTCATATTCTGTCTGACAGATTGCCTCAACACTGTATTGAAACAGGGGAGGTATCAAAATTCAAGGCTTGTCATATTAAAGTTTTGTGATGTTACTATTTTCAAAAATAAACTTTACTAGTCAAAGCTAATTTAATATACAAATTCTGGGGCCATAAAGAAGTGGTTAATACAAGGAAGAGAACTACAATACTGAAATTTTTAAATGTCTGCAACACAAGAATTCAAAGAAATATGATGTGCTATCATAATCAGAAAACAACACGATACACAATGTTTTCCAGTCACTATTGTATTTCAGAGAATATGTGAAAGATTACAAAACTGAGGAAATGATGGGTGGAGATTGAAAATAATCAAGAGCCTATTAATCATTACTTTTCTTCTCCTGGGTTAATTTGCAGAAAAGCAATTTTTTAATAGTAGTAACACTACAAAACATTGGTATGTGACATGACACCTACAATATAGACATCAGCTAGTCTAAATAAGATAGTTAATTGATGTTTGGATGCCAATGCCATTTTGTAAGAAGTCATCAAACAAGATCTAAATAATTAAGTGTAAAAGATTAACAGAGACTTACATATCAATTTAATAACCACAAAGCTTTATAAGAAGATTGTGTAACAAACGTGCTTTTTTCATTTCTATGGAAGCACATTATTTGCCTATTCTAACAAAAAGAGCAAATTTCTTCCATGAAATTATAGTTTAAAACAGCTTGGTGGAATAAATATATTTCAGAAGATGTTAATATTTGGGCATAAAATACTATAAGAGAAACCAGGCTTTGTGTTCACACTAATTAAAGAACCCTACTCTTCACTGTATGGCCCAGTGCAAGACTAAGATATGAAACACTTACCTGAATAACCTAATTCCATCTGTAAGAAAAATTTTAAAATTCACTCTGGCACCTATAATGCCAAGAAAACAATATACCACAATGTGATAAAACAAAAAATAATCCATGCAATTTCTTTCTTTCCCCACTCCTGCCATCAGCCCACCCCAACCTCAATATTCTTAAGAGAGTTCTTTTTTTTTTTTTTTTTTTTTTTTTTTTTTACCTAATAGTAACAATTGGCTTCCAGTTGTTTGGGCAAAGTCTCAACTCAGTTAGAAAACTGAAACTCATAAAACAGCATAATTATATAAGGAATATCACTGCCTCACCTATAAACTACACACATGCAAAAACATGTAAGAATATCATGTTTAGGTTTTTACTCTAGTTCCTGAAAGAACAATTTTTTAAGAAAATTAAATAATAGTCTAGCAAAACAACTTCATATATTTTTGCCTTCCTAACACATAAAAATTTTGCCTTGCTAACACATCAGTGCCCAGTATATATGTAGGCTACAAACTTACCCAATGACTCAATACATACAATTCAATTAAATTATAACCACTCATAAGAAAATAGCTAGTATTCAACACATAGAATATCATTAATTATTTACCATTTCTGAACAAATCAAAATTAGACAGGAATTTTTTTGTCTTGTTTTATTTTGTTTATGAGACAGAGTCTCACTCTGTTGCCCAGGCTGGAGTGCAGTAGTACAATCTCCGCTCACTGCATCCTCCACCTCCCAGGTTCAAGCAATTCTCCTGCCTCAGCCTCCCATGTAGCTGGGACTACAGCTGTGCACCACCACGCCAGGCTCATTTTTGTATTTCTTAGTAGAGACAAGGTTTCACCATATTGGCCAGGCTTGTCTCAAATTCCTGACCTAGTGATCCTCCCAAAGGGCTGGGATCAGAAGGGTGAGCCACTACACCTGGCCAAGAGTTTAATTATTAAGCAATGATCTAAAACTATACTACTAAGTGAAGGTGTTTTAGAAAAGGGAGTCAGAAGACCAAATGATCTCTATGTCTAAAACAAACATTCAAAAACATACTATAAGCAAGTTTAAATCTTAAGAAAGTGGCACATAAGTAAATATAAACAAAGGTATAAGAACATTATTTAATGGATCTGGTAAATACATGGAATTCAACAAAATTTACATTACCAAATAGTTTAATTTTCTGGTGCACCATAACAAAAATACTAAACACAAAATTTTCCCTTGGTCAGCACAATCTAATGGTAACAGTATTTTGTATAAAAGAAAGGGAAGGACTAAAATCACATTATCAAGTTAAATTTCACCTTATATAAATTTTACTTGCTATTTTTGATAGTATTGATTAGATACCATGAGCTTTATTATTAGGAAGTTATTTCTAAATGGACAAAAACTGTATTCTACTGAAATTATTGCATGAAACCTAGACAAACACAACGGAGCAACAAAAACACAGTATCAACATTAATATTTTTTAAACATGGTAGTCAAAATATCACTGCACTAGAATACTAACAATGTAGAAACCTAGAACTCTAATGATTATCACATATCATAAAAAGGATGCTATATATCAGTATTTAGAAAGCACATTTTCTAAAAAAGGTAAAACTGATAAACCACTTTAATGTGACTTAGCAGAGATTCAAGTATTATGGTGCTATTTATTTAACCATAAAAGAAACTGAGGAACCTAAAAGCAGTTGATTTCTTGGCATATCATATTTAGTATGTCCTCAAAAAGACAATCTATATCCCCAATTTCTTATATTTCTTTAATAATCTATTACCAAGGCATCTGGGTGTAAAATTCCAGAAAAAAAAAATATTCTAGGTATTCAGGTGAGAAATTAATGGGAGAAATTTCTTCTAGGTCTCCTCCTTTGATGAAAACTTTCCAAGATTCTGTAAGTTTTTCTAAAGAGCGGTTCAGAAATTTTAACAGCTTTGTGCCTCATCCTAAATGCAAAATCTTCTAATATCAGAATCCAGGCAAAACTTAATTTCAAAATCCTTATATCACAGATTGAAAAATATGTATTTCTTCTATTAATTCTTGGTTGTTCACAAAAATGGTTACTGGTATCTGTTTAAGGAAAAGTTCAGAAGGAAGAAAGTTATCTTTTGGTTCTATCTGTAACTTCAATAACTTAATCTCTACAATTTCTATTCCTATCAAGGAGCCACTTCAATACAAGAATTAAAGCAGAGAAGTTTTTTTTCAGACCTCAAGTATCTATATCATTTAGAAATCAGAAATCTAAAACACTGGCTGTTAGCAAAGAGTAGATGATTGAGATGATATGGTTTTAATTAATAGTTCAATATAATCATAAACCACCAGTGTTCAAAACAAATGCAGCTTCATCTGTTCATAAGAAATACTTCTAGTTGTTTACAAAAGGAAGCCAGCTTGGAATTGATAACTGTGTGTCACAGTGTTGAGTTAGAAGTCTTCAGAAAAGTTTCAATCTTCAGGAAAGTCAAAGAAGAAAAAGATGCTCCTGGCCACTTTGATGAATCCAAAGAGAAGTATGAAAGTTATTATTCTAGAAACTATCTTAACCAAATGGAATTGTTGCTTCAGTTTTTAGCATTATGGAGTTATCAAACTCTGCCTCAAGTTTTGTCTTCACCTAATAACATTACCTTATTTGGGTTGAGTTTGAGCCAGTAAGACTTCTTTCCAGAGATTTCAGACAGAAAATGAGACATCTGGGGTATTGCTCCTCCTAGATTAGATGAGAAGGAAAGGTATAGCTGGGTGTTGTTTGCTAACTGTCCATCTTGACCTTAGCAGAAGATATAAAGCATGGGACTCATTATCAAGATTTTCACTCTGTTGGCTGTTTTTTCTTGTCTTGTCTATTTTTTTTTGTCCCAACCATTATCTTTCAAATATTCACTTTAGCTTCTCTGAGCAAGACTAGTGTTGGAAAAGGCTTCAATTTTTCCTCTAGGCATCTTCAGTATGAAATCCTTTAATTTTCAGTTCCAAGAGGCTGCAATGGTAAGGCAGGTGGTTTGCATGTGACAGCATGCAGCTCAGAGCACGACTTAAGCAAAAGAAAAAAATTGTCATTCTGTTTGGAGTTGATGCTGCAGACTTGGAGAAGATGAATGCATTGATTCAGTGTTGAAAGTATACAGGCCTCTCTCATAGCTATCTGTATTCAAATTCATTTCAATATTTGTTAGTAAGCCAAAAGCCAAGCCCAATTCAACACACGCATTTTAGGTTCACTCTTCAAAGTTAAAAAATATATATAGATACTCAAATCCCATACTAAATTTCTGATATCTGAAAATTCACTGCTTCATATGATGTTCTCAGTTAAAGCAACTTTTACAGTACTCAATGTTTTTATGAAGAAGATATCAAGTATATATAAATTATAATTACTAGAAATTAAAAAGAATTAATCCTGACTGATAAATAAATCATGGGAACTAAACTTCTAATATGCATTTTTTTTCTATATCACACATAGCACCAAAATATTATGGCCTAGCTCATAATTTTGGCAATCTTTATAATTCACAGCTGATTAACAAAGAGCTCCTAACCAAATATTAATGCTGTAGTAAGAAAGAGCTGGCAATAGTCAAATCTCCCACCTAATCTTTTCCATTTTTTCATGAAACTTCCTCAAGAATTCCTAAAACAGAATTGTAAGATGAATTCTAAAACCCAATAAATTCTGATAAATTCTGTTTCTCTAAAATAAAGTTGATTTTTACATCAAAGGCAATGTAATCTTGTGAACATTTATAAATTGTCTGTTTCAATGAAATATCAGTCCTACTGATACAGTCATCCAAAAAAATGCAAGGATAACATTATAATTCCAAAGTTTCCTGCTTTCTAGTAATATCTACCAATTTATGTGGTAGATACAAACCTATTTTATCAATGTTAATCACTAATCTTGTATTTTATCCTTTGAGTAGTTGTTTCATAATTCCAATAATCTGTTTCATTCAGATAAATTGAAAAAAATTATCCTATGAAAATATTACTAATCAAATCTCCCAATGGTTTTAGAAAAGGTCACTCCATAAACAATGTTTAACTAGCTGATGCTAGATGTTGCTTATCACAATACAATCTGCATGTTAAAAGTGAAACACATCACACCAATCACACAGGAGGCTACAGTAACAGAGCAATAGCCAATATATGCATGCTGCAAAATCTGATAAATTAATCCATCCTTACCTAAAAGCTTATGCTTTTATTACTGTTACATAACAACATGTTATTAAGGGACAAAACTGTTTAACATATCCATACCTTCGTTAAACTGGTTGTCTGATGAAAGCTCACTTCCTGATGGCAAGGGGCCAACTGAACGTGAACCTTCCACCACCTGCCTCTTCTCAAAACTAAACTCGGGAAGTCTTGGAGCTTGAGGTCTGGTTTTTCTTGCAGGGTTCAAGAAAAAACAGTAGGCACATCGAAAAGCTGTAGAGAATATTTTAAAAATAAGCAAAACCACAAACCAAACAAAGTTCAAGGACTAGTTAACTCACAAGATTACTTTTGCAGATATTCAAAAGAACTCTTTAAAAGTTACTGTATTTGTTATTTTAATAATATGGTAGATGTTCTAAACAGAACTAATTTACAGCATATTTCCTAATTATTAAAATTAAAATTGTAATTTTTAAAATTAAAGGCAGAAAAGGCATAACAGGTGACAGAGCAGGCTAACTATGTAATAAGTTACACAGCAGGTTGATAGCAAAATAATGATCTAAATGAATTAGTGAGATTACATTTCTAGTCACCAGAATCATTAGGTATTTTAAAATCTAGAACCTTGCACATTTACCCAAGAAAATACAGTACGCAGTATTTTAGAAGCATTTTAAATTTACCACAGTAGTTTTTAATCGTGGCTACACATGAAAATCATCTGCAGAGTTTTAAAAAATGTACTGATGCCTGGACCCTATAGTCAGTCCCTCAAAGGAGACTCTTTGTAAATGGGTCCTGGGTATCATAATTATTTTAATCTCTTCAGGTGATTGTGATGAACAGTGGGGTTTGAGAACAACTGGCCTAGAGGCTGTTCATTATATAGGAAGAAACCTAAATTGTCTTCCCTGTTTTGCTCTATGTACCAAAATAAGGATAATATGCCTAACCAATGTATACAAAGAGAGTATAAAAAATAAAATGACAACACATAGAAAATAGCATAGAATAAAATATTTAAAAGCAAAATATTTAAATCTCATTGCCCAATAAGACTTACCAATATATTCAAATTCTTCCTTCAAAGCCATGCCATTATGAGAAAAACACTGCTGACATATAAGTGCATACCTACACCATAAGGAAAAATGAACAAACCAGTTACAAATGTAGACAAAGCTTATGGGAGAGGCTATTTTAGCCATCATGGCTAATTTATATTTTAACATAGCTAAATATGCCATAACAAATTATATGACAGTAAACCATACACAATATTTGTTAAACAAAAACCAAAATTAACCAAAGCCCAAATTTCAAATACTTAAAAATATAATTTATACATCAAATTTAAAAAAAACTAAACAGCAATTAAATGAATATGTCTTTACTAAGTTAGCAGAAACATATTTGATAACTGAACACTTAAATTTTGGTGTTTCCCAAAGTATAGTCCTGAGGATGAAAGCCTCCAAATCTGTGGTCAGATAAGGAAAGTTGGAACCCTCTTAGAGATTCACAAGGAATATTATTAAAACCTGAGAAGTCTTCCAGCAAATAAACATATTTAATTTTGTTTAGTCCCACCCAAAGATTAATTTCTATACATGATTCCTATACCTTTCCCAGTTACATTAAACATCTTTCTCATTTTCTATTTATACACTTTCTCAGTTCTCTGTGGATATACTCAACAAATACTTGCCTGTATCAAACGTCATTCTATTTTGAATAACATATAATTAGGAGGGCTATCAAACACCTACTATCCTATGAATTTTTTAAAAATCTACTTTGATAATTACTCTGCACATATACGATGTTCCTAGAATTATTGTAAGAATAACTGGAAAAGCATTTTCAGAACTGTTAAGTAATAAATACATACAAATTGCTTTTAATGTTCTTAAAAGTACTACTATCACCAAGTCCAGTACTGATATCTATAAAGCTCCATTTCTTAGAACCTATCAGGGTTGCACTATGTTTTTGCTCTTTAAGTTTAAAAGTTTCAATGAAATAATCCACTTTCTCTAAAAGTTACAGCAGAGTTAATATTTTTTCCAAATGGATTTAATCCAGACTATATTGTCAAAACTTCTACTGTCAAACAATTAAATATGTATTCTTTTGCAGGGCTATAAAACACTCCACTATGCTCTAAAATCAGAAAATAGGTGCCACAAAACTGTAGAACATCTAGTATGTGCACACACACACATCCTGATTTCATTTCCATTTATCTACCACCTCAGTAAATATTACCTGTTCTGTGGACCATCACCAACCAAATATTCAACAATTCTATCCAAAGCGCCTCGTTCTCGGGGGAGAATAGGTCTTGCTAAAGGTGGACCTGGAGGATGAAGACCTATTAAATAAATACATATAAAATTTATATGTATGAAATACACATAAAATTTAGTTCTATTATCAAGAACTATCTATGCTTGTTAACACTTGTAAAAGGTTTTAACAAAATAACAAAATATTAATTCTTACAAATCTCTGAAGACCATTTAAATTTTCATTAAAAATATTGCACTATAAAAATATATTTAAATATGTGCTAATCTACATAATCTACTAGATTCCTACTATACAATCTACTAGCAAATACAATTATGCTTAATTCTGTTCAAACTGATTTTTTAAAATGCTCCAACTCTTAAAAATCTATGTAATCGTAAATCAGGGGACTTCCATTTCAGATCATAATAGAGTAACAGGAGTCAGATTTAACGTCCCAACTAAAACACTGTGCAAAACATATGAAGTAACAGTTTTAAAGACACAGGATATCAAGCAATGTAGGTTATTGTTCCCCGAGAAGACTAAAAACAAGACACACCCTACATCTGCCCCAGCTTATTGCCTATAGAGAGTTTTTACTCAGCAGTGAAAGGAAAGTAAACCCAGCTGAAGGGTAGCAGACTCTCATAGTTGAGGAGACAAAGCCAGAATTCTGAGGAGGCCAAGGCAGCTTGAGTTCACAAGAAAAAGTACCAAGGAGGAGAGAAGGCACAGAGAAAGAACAACAAAGATCTACAGAGGGTTTACTAGAGAATTCAGCAGAGTACTGATTGGTGCATGCATGTGAGAAAACTATCTGAGGATGAAGGAAAAAATTACCCAAAAAGGTGAAAAGAAAGTGTTCATACAGGGCCAAGAATATTGCCCATTTCCATTAGAGTAGAAAAACCTCCTAACACACAGGCCATTTGGTATTCAGAAGAGTACTGTAAAGGAATTTTTAAAATCTAGCATTCAATAAGGTAAAATTCACAATGTCTGGCATCAGATTAAAAATTACTAGACAAGCCAACAAGCAGGAAAATATCACCAATAAGAAAAATCAATCAAAACTGACCCAGAAATTATGAACATGACTGAATTAGTAGATGACTAATTCTTATGACTGTATTTCATATGTTTCAGAATCTAGAAGATTCAGTATGCTAAGTAGACATGAAAAAAACTTAAAACCAAATTGAATTTCTACAGATAAAACTATAATGTCTAGTATAAAAAAATCCAGATTATGTGTACAGCAGTTTAGAAACTGCACACACAAAAAACTGGTGAACTTTAAGACATAGCAATAGAAACCATACAAAATGACAGCCAGGTACAGTGGCTCATGCCTGTAATTCCAGCACTTTGAGAGTTTGAGGCAGACAGATCGCTTGAGCTCAGGCATTCAAGACCAGTCTGGGCAATAGGAGGAAGCCCCATTTCTATAAAAAAAAAAATACAAAAATTAGCTGGATGTGGTTGCATGCACTTTAGTCCCAGCTACTCAGAAGGCAGAGGTAGGAGGGCTGCTTGAACCCAGGTCAAGGCTGCAGTGAGCTATGATCGTACCACTGCACTCCAGCCTGGGTGACAGAGCAAGACCACAGAACAACCACAAGCAGCCAATATATGTAATTGGAATCCATCAAGAAGAGGAGAGAAATGAAGAAAAAGACAAAAATATTTAAAGAAATAATGTATATTTTCTAAATTTGATGAAAGCTATAAATGCACATATTCAAAAATATCAACAAATCCCAAGCATAAGAAACATAATTTTGTTCCAAGACAGTGAATGACCAAATTGCTTAAAACCAATAATAAAGAGAAAAATCTTAAAAACCACCAGAAAAAAAAATACATTATGTACGGAGAAAGAGTTAAGAATAACAGCAGACTTCTCATCAGAAAAGATGCAAGCCAGAAAATGATGAAACAATGTTTAAAGTTCTGAAAGAAAAAACTGTCAAAAATTCTATATCTATTGTGAACATCTTTTTTAAATGAAGACATTTTCAGATATAAAAAACTGAAAGAATTCATCACTAGAAGAAGAGCAATACAAGAAATGTTAAAAAGAAGTCCTTCAGGCAGAAGTAAAGTCATAGCAGATGGAAAGTAAGATCTACACAAAGGAATAAAGAATCTAAAACAGTTATCACGTGGGTAAATATATAAGACTTTTTATTATTTAAATCACCTTAAAAGATAACTGACTGCACTGTATTATGCATTATATGTAATCTAGAGATAACTTAAAGTATATGGAAGGATATGCATAGATCATATGCAAATACTATGCCATTTCATATAAGGGAATTGAGCATCTGCGGATTCTGGTATCCACTGGGGGATCCTGGAAACAGTCACCCATGAATATATGTTCTTTCAAGTAAATAGAAAACATTTACCAATACATGGCTTTCTTACACATAAAATAAGTATCAATACACTTTTAAAGATTCAAATAACACAATATACGTTTTATAACAATAGAATTAAATTAGAAATCAGCAGCAGATAAACATCTGAAAAATCTCCAAATATTTGGTGACTAAATAACATACATTTGAATAACCCAGGACTCAAAGAAAACAGAAAAATTAGAAAGTATTTTAAATTGAATGAAAATGGAAAAAAAAAATCAAAATTTATAACATGCAGCTAAAGAAGTACCGAGAGAAAAATTTGTAATGTTAAACACCTGTATTACAAAAGAAGATAGGACTAAAATCCATAATTTCTGCTTCCTCATTATGAAAATAAAAAGAAAGAGCAAATGAAACCCAAAGTACAGAAGAAATAATAAATATCAGAGAGGAAATCAATACAATAGAAAATACAAAAGAAAAGATGGCTCTTTGAAAATATCAATATAATTGTTAACCTCTAGCCAGACTAATATGGAAAAAAAAAAAAAGAAGATACAAACTACTAATATCAGAAATGAGAAAAATGGCATAACTCCAGATTGTAAAAACACTAAAAGGATAATTAGGGAATATTATGTGCAACTTAATGCTGACAAATTCTACAAGTTGGATAAAATGGACAAACCCCTTGAAAGACTACCAAACTACCAAAGTTCACTCAAGAAGATAAAAATAGTCATTTGATTTGTTAAAATTCTGTTAGGAATTTTTGCATCTATGTTCATGTGTGATATTAGTAGTTTTCTTAAAGGAACTGAATTTTTAGTTAAAAAACAAAAACACCTTTTTCTCTCAGAAACAACAACAACAACAACAAAAAAAGGCCCAGATGCTTCAACTGATCAAATCTACCAAACATTTAAATTAAGGAAGAAATAATACCAATTCTACACAAACTGTCCAGAAAAATGAATAGTGAATACTTACTCATAACATGAAACCAACATAACTCTGATACCAAAACCAGACAAAGATATGACAAGGAGAAAATAAAAAAAAACACAGACCAATATTCCTAATGAGTACTGATATCAATATTTGTAACAAAATATTAGCAAACTGAATCCAGTAACACGCATATAAAATAATTCATCACAATAAAGTGAGATTTATTCCAGGAAAGCAAAGGAAGTTTAATATTTAAAAGTCAATTTAATTCACTATATGAACAGGCATTAAAACAAAGAAACAAACAAATCCCAATATAAACATCTCAATAGATGTAGAAACAGCATTTGAAAAAATCCATAATCTATTACTAATTAAAAAAAAAAAAACCTTCAGCTAAGTAAGAATAGATGGGCACCTCAAGCTGAAAAGAAGGATTTATTAAAATAAAAAACCCTAGAGCTAACATCATGCTAAAATGTGAAAGAATAATTGCTCTTTTCCTAAGACCAACGAAAAGGCAAGGATGCCCACTCATAATATTCCTATTAACACTGTACTGAAGGTTCTCGCTTATGTAATGAGGTAAGAAAAATAAATAAAAGGAAACCAGATTGGAAAGGGAGAAGTAGAATTTTCTTTATTCAGACAATGTAACTGTCTATGTAGAAAATACTATTTAATCTACAAAAAGTTATCATACTAGATAGAGACAATAAATTAATTTATCAAGGTTATAGAATACAAAAGCAATATACAAAAATCAATTGTATTTCTACATATACTAGCAATAATCAGTTGGAAATAGTTAATAAAACAATACCATTTATAATAGCATTAAAAATATGAAATAATTAGATGTAAATTTAACCAAAAAATGTGCAAAATCTATACACCAAATACTACAAAACACTGCTGAAAGAAATTAATGACCTAAATAAATTAAGAGAAATATACTGTGTTCATGTAATAAATTAGACAATATCAGAAGAGATTAATGGCAAGTGGGGAGTGGAAGAATAACACATAAAATTTAGTTAATAATTTTATTTTAGATAAAAATAATGATAAAAATAAAGAGTTACACATTCAAACGTTATCAATTGTAACCCTATATAACCTCTGAAAATTGAAAGAGAACTATTTGCAGGAGATACTCGGAATTGAGACAACACAGAAGGCACTGAGAAGAAAAGGACAGAATAAAATAAAATGTGATGTTTGCCTTTGTAAAACAAAACAGAATGAACCTAATAAGGTGAGTAGGAATGGAGGTTTACATGGAGACTTCATAGAAGACTCTGAAACAAAATGGAACCCTGTTGGAAGCAGCCTTGCAATATACGGATACAAGGGTTTCAAAATGGCTGTGATAAAATCTTTAAAGTATTCAAGATGGCTTTAGGGATTGCAATACTGTATTATGCTAATATTTTAAAGGAATAAAAAAGAATTTCAATTTGTAAGTAATCACAAATGTAAAGGCTATTACCATCTATAAAAGGGGAATTGATGTCAAAATTATAGCTATTAGTAAATAAAAGTTAGGTTCTAGAGCAAGTTCTTAGTATTAGAAATCAAGTACATTTTTTTCTTTCTTTCTTTCTTTTTTTGAACGGGGTCTTGCTCTGTCGCCCAGGCTGGAGTGCAGTGGCGCAATCTCAGCTCACTGCAACCTCTGCCTCCCAGGTTCCAGGGATTCTCCTCCCTCAGCCTCCCAAGCTGCTGGGATATAAGTGCCTGCGACCACACCCAGCTAATTTGTGTATTTTTAGTAGAGACGGGGTTTCACAGTGTTAGGCTGGTCTTGAACTCCTGACCTCAGGTGATCCCCGTCTTGGCCTCCCAAAATGCTGGGATTACAGGTGTGAGCCACCGCACCTGGCCCTCAAGTACACTTTTAAGATTCCATCAGTGGCAGGGTGCAGTGGATCATGCTTGTAACCCCAGCACTATAGGAGGCCAAGGTGGGTGGATCACCTGAGGTCAGGAGTCAAGAACAGCCTGGCCAACATGGTGAAACTCCATTTCTATAAAAATTAGCCAGGCATGGTGGCACGCGCCTGTACTCCCAGCTACTGAGGAGGCTGAAGCAGGAGAATCGATTGAACCCAGAAGGCAGAGGTTGCAGTCAGCCAAGATCCATGACACTGCACTCCAGTCTGGGCGGCAGAGCAAGACTCTGTCTCAAAAAAAAAAAAAAAAAAAAAAAAAAAAATTCCATAAGCTAAGTTATTGTTTTATTTGTGCTAACATCATTCAATTATTATCATTGAGAAATAAACTTGAATCCAGACATGGTCATCCCTCATCATCAGATTTTCAACTTGAATAAGCAAGCCAAATTAGATTTGGAAAGCATTTAAGCCAACTTAACTTTTGCTAGAGTATTTTACTTCTACATATTTAAAGTGAACATATCCACGAAAGAATCTGGATACATGAAATAACAGATTTCATAAAAATATCTTAAAGCTCTTGCACATGCATCTTTATATTCATGCTGTTCTAGACAATGGTAATTAATACAAACATCAAAAGTAATCATTGTAGGAATACTGGTCATTTTTACACAGCTTGGCAAATTATCAAGTACCTGCTGGTTATTAATTTTCAAACATATGGGAGCCCTGTGGTAATACATGTTAAATTGATTCTCTTCCACAAAAATGGCACAAAGAAAAAATTAATTATTAATCTTCTTTATAATAAATTATTTAACTTATTCACATCTTTGGCAATGTACAATTTAAACATAGTCACACAGAAACTAATTAAAAACTTTAGTAAAACATGTTATATTTACACGATCATAAACTCTAGGCTATTATTCCTTCTATAGCCCTATTCTTACATGTGCAATACAGTTTTTATTACTATATATTGTAAACATTTTTCTTAAAATAAGTTAGATATAAAAATGTATATAATCTATACATTCGCACCTAAAAAAGTTATTTCATTAAATAACCAGGAATTTCTATTTACAAATCATGGGTATCTTAAATCCACCAGATAACAACTGAAAGATCAGTAATTTTCAATCAATTTAACTTTTCTCATTTTATAAAATATATAGCTGCCTTAAGTATTATCATTATATATCAAATTTAAAAGTATTATTTTACATAACTATTTTAAAAGTTTTAAGATTTGCATACATTTCATTTATAGTCAGTATTCTTAATTTGTTAGTAAATGAACAGTTTTTTGGTCTTCTAAAATCTTACACTGCATTTTTGAAAGAAAAGAAAAACATCTACTGTACTAAGTAACATTTCTATTTTTTATTGATTTTACTACACAAATGCTCTGGTTACCTGATATCAGTACTGCCTAGCCTCAAAATCCTTATAAATTATGTATCAGTAATTAGTCATGAAATAAAAAAGTAATCTACATTAGAATTAAATAATCTAAAAAAAATTTACTGTCACATTCAACAATATGACTTGGAAATCTACATAAAACAACGTGATCTGCACTAAAGCAATGGACTTCCGTGTCCCAATCACACTCCAAAAGAAACTGCAGGGTACTACAGTCTATTACACTTCAGAATGGGATCTTCCCTTAGAGATCCACCACAGTGAAAAGAGAATCTATGAAATAAAATAAAGAGAATATATTCATTTAATAGAACTTTATAAAGTATCTATCAGAAAATACTAAGGTTCTATGCCCATATTAACAAAAGTATTGTATACCACAATATAAGAGTATTATTCCTGAAATATGTTGTCATGTCTAAAAATATATGTATGGAGTTTAGCAAAAAAACATGAATACATTCCAAAAGTGTTTTCTTCTATCCCCATTTTATATAAATCTGGAGGCATTCTAAAGTTGAATATAAAAAGATATGCTATACTGTTGACTACAGAATACTACTACAAAGTTTTATTGCCATTTAAACAAAGAAGCCATAACAGTTAAATGAGCTCAAGAAATAGGTTTCAGTATCACAAGGTGCCAGCTGTAAAGAGTTATGGCTAATTGAATATGGAACTCCTGCTTAATCAGATAACTGCTCTGCTATTTTCAAATGAAATGCCATTTCCATACCATATGAAAATGGCCCGTTTTATTGGTAACCAGAGAAAACAATATAAACTGTAAATAACATTAAGTGCTCTGTTTACCCATTCCAGGCACTGAAGTAGCAGGGGATCCAAGATGTCTTGGTAACACATTTGATGGTAGTGCTGGAGTAACAGTCCTTTCTGGGGGTCCACCAGGGGCAGAACTGTCCTTTGGTGGTCCGGGAGATACTGGAACTTGTGGAGGAGGGCCCTGGTTAGGACTTGCTGGTGTTGGAGAAAGGTTTCTTTGAGCTGCAGTTCGCTGACGAATCTCTGAGAAGAGTAAGTATATACTAGACTTAATTTCCAATATACCATATTAACCAATATCACAGACAATTTATATTTACTAAAATTTTGCATCTCCAAAAAGCATTGTAGTTTCAAAACTGCTTATAAGAAATCTATAAAATGTGACATTGAAAACAAAGTACTATATTTCTGAACTTACAGTTCAACTGTACATCTTTACACAACAAGCTGTGATCTAAGTGTAGCTACTGATACCACTTTTCAAAATAAATTCAGTAAAATAAAATCACCCAATTATGTGTCATGACTTTTTACAGTACTCTTCCTAATTATGATAAAGGAAAGAAAGTTTATCAGAATTAGTGAAAACTCCAAATTGCAGAGTTGTTTTTCAATATTTAAAAAACTAAAAACTAAGAGATAAGTGAATAAGTATATTCTGGAATATCAAAGTAATTAATCTAAGTAGTCATAGAAATACTGAGAAAGTATTTTTGCTATTAGGTACCATTTCCATTCTCCTTTATGATATTGCTATCCTGTTGGCAAATTTGTTCTGGCCAAAACATTCAATAGATCTACTCTGTATAAACAACGTTTCATCATTAATAAATCTTAACTTATAGTTGCAGAAATTACAAGATTCTCTGTAACAGGCATCAGCCAACATGCCAAATCCAGGCTGCCGCCTGCTTTTGTAGTTTTATTAGAACACAGCCCCACTCTTTTGTTTACATATTATCTATGGCTGCTTTAGAAGAGTAGAGTAGTGGCAATAGAGACCATATGGCTCTCAAGGCAATTTAATTATATTTACTATCTGCTCTTTACAAAAGAAGTTTCATGACCCGTACTCAGTAACATAAAATTAAATTCTATTATTCTCCATTACCACCAATATTTTCCTTGAATGTCAGTGGTAAGATTTCACTTAAAGAAGCCTTTGTAATTTTTCAGTTCTACCTATCACATTAAATTATCACAAATCCTGAATTAATGGGCTGAAACTAAAGAAGTTATTTTTAATTGGCATAAATAGTAAAAATACATATGTCCAGAAGCAAAACACTTGTACTCTATTTGACAGTTAAAGATTTTCATGAAAGTTCATTGCACTAAAAGTACAGCTCTAGTGTCAAATCTTAGTTCATCACAATCTAGTCTACCAGCTAAGAACCAGGGCCCTGAAGTCAGAAGTATTTGGTTGGAATCCTGCCTCTGGCCACATGACTTCAGACGGGTTACTCAACTGTGATAAACCTGTTACTTTTATCTGTAAAATTAGGATAATATTAACTAATGTAATTGTTAGGAGGATTAAATATGATGTCTATAAACTGACAGCTGACATTTACTGAATACTTACTATTTCAGATAACAGTGTTTTTATGCAACTAAGTATTTTCAAATGATTTTAGCTAAAATTACTGGGACCAACTAATTTTCCACTGGTTCACAGTTTAGTCTTCAACCAAGCCATTGCAATAATAAATTACAAGCACAATATCATTATATAAATGGAAACATCTTTATATTTTGCTACTTTCCATGCAATTTATATAGAAATTCAGCTGTTACCTGAGCAAACCATATCCTAACATCTGCAAATTGGCTGCTAACTTTATTTTTTATTCACAAGGAGTACCTTAATAGGTGGTTGCATATTAGGGAAAGCCATTAAATGCTGCAAATGTACTGAGATCAACAAAATCATATTAGGATTCGGTAATTTAAATTGCTAACTTAAAAATGAGGTATCAAATACTGTAAATCATTTTTTAGCCAACTTTCAGGTAAAGCATAACTCAAAAAGTGATATTTTTCTTCCAGATAAATAAAACTTTAGCATATATTAGACTTTATTAAAAGCAGCTATTATCCTTCCTCTTCACAAACTTGAGACTACTTCCTCTAAATGCGCATTTACCCAGTGAAAATTACCTGAAATGCTTTTACTATCACTAGTACACTACTGAAAGGCGACTAGCTAACAAAGAACACTATGTCAAGCCATAAAAGAGACATATCTTAATAATTCTAAATCTAAATTTAGGGAGCAGGGAAAAATGTTATAGCAGAGTCACAAAAGGGAGAAAATGTAGTTTCATCATTTTCAAAGGAAAAGCAAGTAACAAGGGTTACAATACCTTCAATAGTTTAAAATAGTTACCAACAAGGTACAAATCTATTATTTGGCAAAACATTATAAAATATTCTGGTAGTCTCAGTTTAAAATATCTCAGATTCATCTACTTTTAACTATTTGTGTTTCATAAAGTTTTCTATTACTCTAAAAAGTTTCCAGTACTCAACATATTGGATATATTCAACATTTTCTGCCTTAAATGTAAGAAAGAAAACCCCCAAAGAGCCACCAAGCATTCCACAGGAATCTGGCAAAAAATTATAAGAAGCACGCCATGAGGTTAATTCTCAATTGGAGTATGTTTTAACATCCTCATTAATGATCAATGACCCAACAAAAATCATACTAAGTATGAGGACATTGCTATATTAGGTTTAAATTCAAAATGAAGCAAATAAACCCATTAACCAACTTCTTTTCAAAGAGGTTATAAAGGGTTATGAATAAAGGTTGGTTAGTGGGTACAAAAATATAGTTTGATAGGAGCAATAAGAGCTAGTGTTTGACAGTAGTAGGGAGACTACAATTAACAATAATGTGTCATTCAAAATAGCTAGAAGAGAAGAACTGGAATGTTCTCAACATAAACAAAAGAAATGCTTGAGATGATGGATATCCCAGTTACCTTGATTTAACCATTATAAATTGTATGCAAGTATCAAAATATCACATGTACCCCAAAAATATGCACAATTACATATCAATTAAAAATGAAACAAACAGAATCCAAATGACATATTTTTAAAACTACTATATTAAACAGAAGCTTAAATTAATGATAAAACAGCATAGCTGTGCAAAGCAAAGACTCTGGAATCAAATGGTCATAATTTTAGCTCCACCCTGTTTACCTTTTCCAAGTTGATGACATCACTCAGTTTAGTTTTCTCATAATGTGAATACTTACCTCTTATGGTTGTTGTAAAGATTAAATGAGAAAATCAAGACAAAGAGCTTAGCCAGAGCACATTCGAAGTACTTAATAGGAAATAACTATTAGCAGAAATAGTGCACATCTAAAGGTTCCAACGATTATAATAAATCAAAAGTTAAGCAATCTAGAATTTCTAAGGCAATTATTTTAAATATATAATTTACACATTTAATATTTTCCTAAAGTTATTTGTGAACACATTTAAATGTGTAACTTCACAATTTATATAAAAATTTAAATGTATAACTCTAGTTTGCTATTAAATAATACTGGGATGAATGCTTTATAATACAAATACTCAACCCTTAACTTATCAGATTTTTTAAATACTGACTCTTTTTGTGCTGCTAGAAGGTTTGTCTTTGTTCTGTTGTCAAGCTATAGTAGGAAGAACACCATACAATAATTAGGAGGCCTGGATTTTCATCCTTGCTATTAGTACTAGTTGCTTTATTATTTCCATAGGTTACTGGAAAACAAGTAGTGGTTGGTTACGTGAGTAAGTTGTTTAGTGGTGATTTGTAAGATTTTGGTGCACCCAACACCTGGGCAGTGTACACTGCACCCTATTTGTAGTCTTTTATCTTCCACTCCCCACTTCCCACCCTTCCCGAGTCCCCAAAGTCCACTGTGTCATTCTTAACCGTTTGCACCCTCTTAGCTTAGCTCCCACTTATGAGTGAGAACATACAATGCTTGGTTTTCCATTCCTGAGTTACTTCACTTAAAATAATAGTCTCCAATCTCATCCAGGTTGCTCTGAATGCCATTAATTCATTATTTTTATGGCTGAGTAATATTCCATCATACATAGATTTAATCATTATAAATTGATATAATCATTATAAATTGTATGCAAATATATATATCACAGTTTCTTTATCCACTCATTGATTGATGGCATTTGAGTTGGTTCCACATTTTTGTGATTGCAAATTGTGCTGCTATAAACGTGTGTGCAAGTATCTTTTTCATATAATGACTTCTTTTCCTCTGGGTAGATACCCAGTAGTGGGATTGCTGGATCAAATGGTAGCTCTACTTTTATTCTTTAAGGAATCTCTACACTGTTTTCCATAGCAGTTGTACTAGTTTACATTCCCACTAGCAATGTAGAAGTGTTCCCTGTTCACCACATCCATGCCAACATCTACTATTTTTTTTTTAATGGTGAAAAGATATACATATATTTAGAATTAGCCAGCTGGACTTGGTTTAGATGATCCCAATTTTGTTGGCAACATCCAAAGCATCGTAATCAGGAGCCAGTTGAACATATGCCTTCTTCTCTCCATCAGGCCGAATCAGAGTGTTGACCTTGGCCACATCAATGTCATAGAGCTTCTTCACAGCCTGTTTGATCTGGTGCTTGTTAGCTTTAACATCCACAATGAACACAAGCGTGTTGTTGTCTTCTATCTTCCTCATGGCAGACTCAGTGGTCAGCGGAAACTTGATGATAGCATAGCGGTCAAGTTTGTTTCTCCTGGGGGCGCTCTTCCAAGGATATTTGGGCTGCCTCCGGAGTCGCAGTGTCTTGGGCCGCCGGAAGGTGGGTGACGTGCAGATCTTCTTTTTTTTGTGGCTGTGGACACCTTTCAATACTGCCTTCTTGGCCTTTAAAGCCTTCGCTTTGGCTTCGGCTTTAGGAGGGGCAGGAGCTTCCTTCTTTGCTTTCGGCGCCATCTTGTGAAAAGGGTCCCAACATCTACTATTTTTAAATTTTTTTATTATGGCCATTCTTGCAGGAGTAAGGTGGTATCGCATTGTGGTTTTGATTTGCATTTCTCTCATCATTAGTGATATTGAGCATTTTTTCATGTTTGTTGGCCATTTGTATATTTTCTTTTGAGAATTGTCTATTCATGTTCTTAGCCCAGTTTTTGATAGGGTTTTTTTTCTTGCAACTTATGTGAACTAAAACCCCACTAGGTTCCAAATTTCCTTAACATAAGAGTGTTGGCAAAACTACAAAGGCAATATTCATATTTTCCCTAGCACGGGTCAAAGGCTTTCTGAACTACTGTGTCCAGTTCTAAGACTCACAAGAGAAAATTTCAATAACTAGAATTTTAGTAATGAGGGTGGGGGAAATCTTTAAGCCTATTCACATATGCAGATGTGGAAACTCTTAGACTTAGGGTAAGTTTTGCTTTTTATAATTGTGAAAAAAAATTATACTATAGCATAATTTCATACTATAGTACTATAGTTAAGGCACAGGGATATATTCTCAGGTGAATTTCTATTGTTTTCAGTTCTGTATTTCTTTTAACTTATTTGAATATATTTCCTTTAAATAATCAAAATAATGAAGACATCTCTTTCTTCTACTTTCAAAATTTTCTGAAGTCCATATTCACCGTGTCTTATATTCATATTCACTCATACTAAGCTGCTCTAAATTCAGATTCTACCCCATTTCTCCACTAAAATTGTGCTCCCAATTGGTCAATGTCTTTTTATTGATAAAAATGACTCTATAACCTCTTCCTTCCTACAGAAGCAAAGCTTTTTGAAAAACAAAACAAAACTTATCTGCATTTCACTTCTTAACTCAACTCAATCTGGTTTTTGTGCTCCTTTTTAGCTACCACAGTACTACCCACTACTGAAAGTATCGTTGCTTTGGTCACCAACAACATTATAATACCACTACTAATGTTGCATTATCCTAGCTACTCTTTATTAAATCCCTATTTTCTGCTAGGAACTAAAGTAGGCACTTTATATGAATTTACTAATTTTATCTAATATTTATATCAATCCTTTGGGGTAACTCCTATCCCCAGTTTTCAAAAGAAGAAACCAAAGTTCAGTGGCTAAGTAACTTGCTAAAATTCTCACAGTAAAATAAGAGATGGAGCCAGGATTCAAATGCTGGCTTTTATGACAAAAACGCCCATATTCTCTGTGGTTTGCAATCTGTCAAATTCAAAGGCCTCATTTCAGTTTTCTACTTAATACTAATCTAGCTCTACTTTTGACTCTGATCATTCATTGTTTTTCCTGGATTCCTCTTTATCTACCCATAAATGTCAATGTTCCCTGTAGTTCTACCTTAGGTGCTCTTACTCTTTATTTTCTCTCTCTGGCCAATTTCACTCAATCTCATATTTCATTAATAATCACCTATACCTCCCAATTATTTCTAATCTTTATATCCATAACCTCAACCTTTCTCCTGAGCTCCATATGAAATAATCAACTACCTACGAACCTCAGCATCTTGATATAACTCCCATTCAACAGATCCAAAAGTGAATTTATTATCTTCTACAGAAACCAGTATTACAATTAGGTTCTTTATCTGGCTTAACATACTAACACCTAAGCAGTTATCCAAGCCAAAAACCTAGGTCACATCTTGATTCATCCTCCTACCTTCCCCTTTCCAAATCTAATTGCCTATACCAATCTACTCCTGAATTCTCTCTTAAATCTCTTATTTTTCCTCAACACTATTATCGTAACTGTATCTAGTACAGGCCTTTATCTTGTAACTATTTTAGATGATATTCCTAATTGATCTCTATGGCTCAGCCATATTCTCTCCAATCCATTGTCCATGTCACCAAAAAAAAAAAAAAAAAAAAAGTATTCTTCCTAAAATGCTAACTTGATGTAAAATTCAAAGCCTCCAATGACATGTTGTATATAAGATAAAGTCCTGAACTCCAGGACTATACTACATAATGATGCAAATAAAGCCCTTCATAATTTTATCCCTCCTTCATATGAACCCTTCCTTCTTTTTTCAGGGATATGGCACTATTTGCAGTGTCTTAAGGTGCCAAGTTGTTTCTCTCTTCTGGTCTTTGCACATGGAGTAAATCCTTTACCTGAAGAGTACTTTCTCAACCCTATTATTACAGCAAATTATTATTAAAAGTTATAATGCATTGTAATTCATGCCTACCTTCATTTTGGTCCTCAGCATACCATTTATTTACAGGTGTACAGCCCTTTTAATCAAAAGTTAATAAGCAAGAACTGCATCTTTGCAGCCACATGATGTGGGCAAGGTAATGGGTACAGAGTATGATTTTAATAAACACCTATGAAATTAATCTACTTTCCTATTGCATTTCAATGTTAAATTTCCAACTGCCTATTACCCAACTGATTTGGTGTGATAAACATGATAATGGCCTCCCATAAAATGTCCCCATCTTCACATCCATTCTGTAAATGTTACATGCAAGGCAAATAAAGACTGCAGATGGAATTAAGATTGCTAATCAGCCTGCTGGGTTTAGAATCTCAGCTTGACTTCAGGAGACCATATAAAAAAGCTATCTTTAAGCAGAAAGTTTGCTATTAATAATAATATATGCCACTTGCCAGTCTTTAGTTGAGTCTATTCTTTTGTTGTTCTGTTTTTCAAATTAAAAATACATTTTGCTTTATAGTTATTTGTCTTAACATATTCTTTCTTTTATCACCTTAATAATTTATTTCTGATCTGGTCTAACTTATAACAGTCTCAACATTAAACAACATGAACCTTGCAGTTCACCAAGGTCCTATTTGGTAAATTACTATTTTATAACATGCAAACCAAATACAGGAATGCCAATATAAATGTTTACTTTTATTTTTTTCAACTCAACACATTTATTAAGAAACCACTAAGAGCGAAACACCAGGATAAGCACATTGAAGGAGATTCAGAATTGCATATAGAGGTAGCAAGCTATCTTTAAGACAAGAAAAACAAACTCACTAAATATTTTAATGCAAGCTAAATGCCAAATAATGGAAGCCAACAAAGTACTATAGAATGAAGTGAGGACTTCACAAGAAGTGAGGACTGACAACTTAGTCATCTAGATGGGATGAAGAAAGCATTTACCGCGATGGTGACATTTGAGATAAACAATGAAAACTGGATTGGGATAGAAATGTCTTTATTATCTATATTAAGGCACATGTGGCAGTTTTAAAATAAGAGTCCAAAATTCTTTGATTCTCCTTTCAACAAATGGGAGCAGAGGGTATCTATATACCCTCCCCTTGAAACTGTACTCTAACGGTTTGAACCAACAGAACAAAGTTGCGCCAGAATCCAGGACTTTCTGTCTGCTATACTCGTTGGTCTTGGAAACCATCATTATGGAGGAGTAAGCTCAAGTGACCCCAGAGAGAAGTCCACATGGAGAGGAACCAACAGCCAGCACCAACTTGTCAGCCATGTAAACTACCTTGAGAGTAGATTCTCTAGCTCAATAAAGTAGCTCCAACTGCTGTAAGACACAGATGAGCTGTCTCCACCAAACCCCAGCCAAATTGCAAATTTCATGAGCAAACAAAAAGAATGCTATTTTAAATCACTAAATTTTAGGATGGTTTGTTATATACTAAATAATTTTAACAGTAAAAAGTAGATACTTATGTAAAGAACAACCAAATTTCTTATAAGGTAAATTTATTAAGGTAAATTTATTATTTTATGAGGCATTTTTCAGATTCTCTTAATCAAACACATCCCCAAAAAACAGCAAAATATAAAGTGTTGCTCCATTTGGTATAAAGATTTAAAAAATCTGTGATTTCTACTTTAATTTTCAATACATGCTCACTGTTTTAATGCCATCCACAAGCTAATAACACAAAAACTTCTATCTTCAGCTCAGAAAATTCCTGTTTGCCAGACTCATATTCAACTGCTTTCTTGAAATCTCTAGTTGGATGTCTGTCTAATAGGTATCTCAAACACAACATGTCCAAAATCAACCTTGTTCTTCACTACTGCATCTCAGAACCTCTCCAGAAACTATTTCTCTTGCAGTCTCCACCATCTCAGTAAATGGCAACTCCATCTTTCCAAGTTACTCAGGCCAAAATCTTTAAGGTCATCCTTGACTCCTCCTCCTCTGACTCCATATCCAATGCATCAAGAATTCTTTTGGGTTCTATTTTTAAAATATATACAAAATCTGACCATTTCATAAACCACCTTAAGCTGGGGTGTAGAGAAAGAGGAAATTAAATTTTAACAAATAAAAATATTAGTTTGTTTTTGAAATGGAGTCTCACGCTGTTGCCCAGGTTGGAGTGCGGTGGCACAATCTCGGCTCACTAAAAATGCCACCTCCCGTGTCCAAGAAATTCTCCTGCCTCAGCCTCCTGAGTAGCTAGAATTACAGGTACCCAACACCACGCTTGGCTAACTGTATTTTTAGTAGAGATGGGGTTTCACCATGTTGGCCAGGCTGGTTTCAAACTCCTGACCTCAGGTGATCCACCCACCTCAGCCTCCCAAGGTGCTGAGATTACACGCGTGAGCCACCGTGCCTGGCCAAGTTAATTATTTTTAAAACCCACTTCCAATATTACTATCCAAGATCTAAACCAAGCTTGTCCAACACACAGCCCATGGGCTGCTCGTGGCCCAGGATGGCTTTGAATGTAACCAAACACAAATTTGTAAATTTTCTTAAACATTATGAGATTTTTTTTTTTTTTTTAGCATCAGCTATCATTAGTGTTAGTGTAGTTTATATGTAACCCAAGACAATTCTTCTTCCAATGTAGCCTAGGGATTAGATACTCCTGGTCTAAGCTATCATCAAATGCTTTTCTGTATTACTGCAGTAACTTCCTAATTAGTCTTCCTGCTTTCACCTTTGCTCCCTCTGCAGGCTTTTCTCAATATAGTAGCCTTGAAGACATAATAGAGACCATGTCAATCCTCTGCTCAAAACAAAACTTCTACACAAAAAATCCTAATTGCGAACTCAAGTTTTTACAATAGTCCACATTCTACAAAGCCTTATATGAGATGATCCCTTGTTACTTTCTTGCTGCCACTCTTCCTATTCTCCCTAGTCCAGTCATGCAGGCCTCCCTGCTGTTCCACAGCACTCCAGACATGTTCTTCATTCAGGTCTTTGCACTTACTGATTCCTCTATCTGGAATGTTCTTCCCTCAAGAATCAATGTTCCTCTGGGAGGAATACTGATTCCTCTATCTGGAATCAGTAAGCACAAAAACTGAGTTACCTCCGTGTGTGTGTGTGTGTGTGTGTGTGTGTGTGTGTGTGTGTGTGTGTGTGTGTGTCTGTGTATGCATGCACGCACTGAGAACACAAGATCTACTTTCTTAGCAAATTTCAAGTATACAATACAGTATTAGTATTGTCACCATGCTATAGTTATTCACCTGAAGTTATTCACCTACATAACTGAAATTTTTTATCATTTGACTGATATTTCCCCATTTCTCCCATACCTGCTCTCCACCACAAGAAATAGTATTTCTACTCTCTGCTTCTACAAGTTTAACTGAAAAATATTCTTGGCTGGGCATGGTGGCTCATGCCTGTAATCCCAGCACTTTGGGAGACAGAGTGGGGCAGATCACCTGAGGTCAGGAGTTTGAGACTAGCCTGGCCAACATGGTGAAATGCCATTTCTACTAAAAATACAAAAATTAGTTAGATGTGATGACATACACTTGTAATCCTAGCTACTTGGGAGTCTGAGGCCCGGGGGACTGCTTGAACACAGGAAGCCAAGGTTGCAGTGAACCAATATTGTCCCACTGCACTCCAGCCTGGGGGACAGAGCAAAACACTCTCTCTCTCTCTCTCTCTCTCTCTCTCTCTCTCTCTCTATATATATATATATATATATATATGTTCTTGAAAAATTAGTACCAGTTATACAAATGCTTTAGAAATTATAGAAATCTGGAGAGATCCAAGATGGCCGGTTAGGAGCAGTTCAGGATTGCAGCTCCCAGTGAAAGCACAGAGGGTGAGTGGACGCTGCATTTCCAGATGGATTTTTATTGCCCACAGACCAGGAGATTCCCAGGTGGAGGAACCCCACGGGTGGCCAGCGCAGCTGTTTTGGCTGGCACGGCTGTTTTGCCGATGCCCTGGCACAGCGGTTCCTGATGCAGAGTAAACGAGACTGGGCCCCCTCTGTTAGCCAGCAAGGGGAGCTCCAGGAAGCTCCGGGAAGCTCCAGGAAGGCAGAGTCACTCACTCATCTGATTGAGAAAAAGGGGACTGAAACAGGGAGCCAGGCCAGGAGATTCCCGGGCAAAAAAGCACCACGAATCTCAGCGCCGCTATTTCAGCTGGAGCAGTGGGACGCCGCATGGGAAATCACACAGATCCCGGAGCCTTTTCAACAGGCGACTATAACGCCTGGGAGAGAGCCGACCATTCAACTAAAAAAAAAAAAAAGAAAAGGTTTTGAGGCAGGGAGCCAGGTGATCAGGCTCAGCTGATCCCACCCCGAGAAAAAAAAAAAAAAAACAAAAAAAAGCAATTGGAAACGCTCTGGGTCGAGAGTTTCACAGCAAGCACAGCTGAACCTGGGACGATCCAGCTCTGTGGGGGAAGGGTGTCCGCCATTACCGAGGCACTCCACCACTACGGAGGCAATCCGCCATTGCTAAGGCAGCCTGCCGTTGCCGAGGCAACCCGCCATTTCAGAGAGAGTCTGTCATTACAGAGGCGGGCCACCATTGCTGAGGCAGTTATAACTACACCCATATAATCAGGACTGCAGGGAAGTTCACACGGCAGCTGGGCAGAGCCCACAGCAGCTCAGCAAAGCCTCTGCAGGCAGGCACTGACTAAGCTGCCTCCTTGCTGGGCAGGGAAGCCCTGAAAAAAAAAAAAAAAAAGGCAGCAGCACAGCAGAAACTCATAAATAAAGCCCTAACTCCCTGGGTCAGAACACCTGGGAAAAAAAAAGGGGGTTATGAGTTCTGCTGCAGCAGACTTAAACGTACCTGCCCAGCAGCTCTGAATGAACAAAAGAGCTCATAGCTCAGCATTTGAGCTACTATAAAGGACAGACTGTCTCCTCAAGCACCTCCCTGACCCCCATATATCCAAAGAGTCACCACATAAAGGAGAACTCGGACTGACATTTGGGAGGTATCCTTCTGGGACAAAGCAGAAGAAGAAACTGGTAGCAACCCTTACTGTTCTGCAGCTGCTGCAGGTGATCCCCAGGCAAGAAGGGCTTGGAGTGGACCTCAGCAGTCCTACAGCAGAGGGGACAGACTGTTGGAAGGAAAACTAAGAAACAGAAATAACTTCATCATCAACAAACAGGACGTCCACTCAGAGACCCAATCAGAAAGTCAGCAACTACAAAGACGACAGGTGGATAAATCCACAAAGATGGGAAAAAACCAGTACAAAAAGGATGAAAACACCCAAAACCAGAACACCTCTCCTCCTACAATGGATCACAACTCCTCACCAGCAAGGGAACAAGACTGGATGGAGAATGAGTGTGATGAAATGACAGAATCAGGCTTCAGAAGGTGGGTAAGAAGAAACTTCCGTGAGCTAAAAGAACATTCTAACCCAATGCAAAGAAACTAAGAATGCTGAAAAAAGATTTGACGAAATGCTAACAAGAATGGCAACTTAGAGAGGAATATAAGTGAATTGATGGAGCTGAAAAATACAACAGGAGAACTTTGCGAAGCATGCACAAGTTTCAACAGCCGAATTGACCAAGCAGAAGAAAGGATATCAGAGGTTGAAGATCAACTCAATAAAATAAAATGAGAAGACAAGACTAGAGAAAACAGGGTAAAAAGGAATGAACAAAGTCAACAAGAAATATGGGACTATGTGAAAAGACCTAATCTACGTTTGATAGGTGTACCTGAATGTGACGAAGAGAATGAACCCAAGATGGAAAATACTTTTCAGGATATTACCCAGGAAAACTTCCCCAACCTAACAAGGCAGGCCAATATTCAAGTCCAGGAAATACAGAGAACACCACAAAGATATTCCTCTAGAAGAGCAACCCCAAGGCACATAATCGTCAGATTCACCAGGGTTGAAATGAAGGAGAAAATGCTAAGGGCATCCAGAGAGAAAGGTCGGGTTACCCAAAAAGGGAAGCCCATCAGAATCACAGCAAATCTCTCAGCAGAAACCGTACAAGCCAGAAGAGACTGGGGGCCAATATTCAACATCTGTAAAGAAAAGAACTTTCAACCCAGAATTTCATATCCAGCCAAACTAAGCTTCATAAGTGAAGGAAAAATAAAATCCTTTGCAAACAAGCAAGTACTCAGAGATTTCATCACCACCAGGCTTGCTTTACAAGAGATCCTGAAAGAGGCACTACACATAGAAAAGAACAACCAGTACCAGTCACTCAAAAAACATACCAAATGGTAAAAAGCATCAACACAATGAAGAATCTGCATCAACTAATGGGCAAAACAGCCAGCTAGCATCAAAATGGCAGGATCAAATTCACACATAACAACATTAACCCTAAACATAAATGGACTAAATGCCCCAATCAAAAGACGCAGACTGGCAAATTGGATAAAGAGCCAAAACCCATCGGTGTGCTGTATCCAGGAAACCCATCTCACATGCAAGGATACAAAAAGGCTCAAAATAAAGGGATGGAGGAAGATTTACCAAGCAAATGGAGAGCAAAAAAAAGCAGGAGTGGCAATTCTCATTTCTGATAAAATAGACTTTAAACCAACAAAGATCAAAAGAGACAAAGAAGGACATTACATAATGGTAAAAGGATCAATGCAACAAGAAGAGCTAATGATCTTAAATATATATGCACCCAATACAGGAGCACCCAGATACATAAGGCCACTTCTTAATGACTTACAAAGAGACTTAGACTCACACACAATAATAGTGGGAGATCTTAACACCCCATTGACAATATTAGACAGATCAACAAGACAGAAAATTAACAAGGATATCTAGGACTTGAATTCAGACCTGGACCAAGCAAAACTAATAGACATTTGCAGAACTCTCCACCCCAAATCCACAGAATATACATTCTTTTCAGCACCACATCACACCTACTCTAAAATTGACCACATAATTGGAAGTAAATCACTCCTCAGCAAATGCAAAAGAATGGAAATCATAACAAACAGTCTCTCAGACCACAGTGCAATCAAGTTAGAACTCAGAATTCAGAAACCAACCCAGAACCGCACAGCTTCATGGAAACTGAACAACTGGCTCTTGAATGTTGACTGGATAAACAATGAAATGAAGGCAGAAATAAAGATGTTCTTCGAAACCAAAGAGAACAAAGACACCACATACCAGAATCTCTGGGACACATTTAAAGCAGTCTCTAGAGGAAAATATATAGCAATAAGTGCCCACATGAGAAGAAAGGAGAGATCTAAAATTGACACCCTATCATCAAAATTGAAAGAGCTAGAGGAGCAAGATCCAAAAACCTCAAAACCTAGCAGAAGACAAGAAATAACTAAGATCAGAGCAGAACTGAAGGAGATAGAGACACAGAAAATTCTTCAAAAAAATCAATAAATCCAGGAGCTGGTTTTTTGAAAAGATCAACAAAATAGACGACTAGCCAGATTAATAAGAAAGAAAAGAGAGAATAACCAAATAGATGCAATAAAAAACGATAAAGGGGATATCACCACGGATTCCACAGAAATTCAAACCATCATCAGAGATTATTACAAACAACTCTATGCACATAAACTAGAAAACCTGGAAGAAATGGATAAATTCCTGGACACTTGTCTCTTCCCAAGCCTAAACCAGGAAGAAGTCGAAACCCTGAATAGACCAATAACAAGGTCTGAAGTCGAGGCAGCAATTAAGAGCCTACCACCCAAAAAAAGCCCAGGTCCAGATGGGTTCACAGCCAAATTCTACCAGACATACAAAGAGGAACAGGTACCATTCCTTCTGAAACCAATCCAAATAATCCAAAAAGAGGGAATCCTTCCCAAATCATTTTATGAGACCAACATCATCCTAATACCAAAACCCGGCAGAGGCTCAACAAGAAAAGAAAACTACAGGCCAATATCCATGATGAACATAGATGCAAAAATCTTCAATAAAATACTGGCAAACTGATTGCAACAGCACATCAAAAAGCTTATCCACCATGATCAAGTAGGATTCATCCCAGGGATGCAAGGCTGGTTCAACATACACAAGTCTATAAACGTAATTCACCACATAAACAGAACCAAAGACAAAAACCACATGATTATCTCAATTGATGCATTAATTGATGGATTAAAGACTTAAACATAAGACCTAACACCATAAAAACCCTAGAAGAAAATCTAGGCAAAACCATTCAGGACATAGGCGTAGGCAAGGACTTCATGACCAAAACACCAAAAGCATTGGCAACAAAAGCCAAAATAGACAAATGGGACCTAATCAAACTCCACAGCTTCTGCACAGCAAAAGAAACAGTCACTAGAGTGAATCGGCAACCAACAGAATGGGAAAAAATTTTTGCAGCTTACCCATCTGAACAGATTTACAAGAAAAAAACAAACAAGCCCATTCAAAAGTGTGCGAAGGATATGAACAGATACTTTACGAAAGAAAACATACACGAGGCCAACAAACATGAAAAATTGCTCATCATCACTGGTCATTAGAGAAATGCAAATCAAAACGACATTGAGATACCATCTCACGCCAGTTAGAATGGCGATCATTAAAAAATCTGGAGACAACAGATGCTGGAGAGGATGTGGAGAAATAGGAACACTTTTACACTGTTGGTGGGAGTGTAAATTAGTTCAACCATTGTGGAAGACAGTGTGGCGATTCCTCAAGGACCTAGAAATAGAAATTCCATTTGACCCAGCAATCCCATTACTGGGTATATATCCAAAGGATTATAAATCGTTCTACTATAAGGACACATGCACACGAATGTTCATTGCAGCACAGTTTACAGTAGCAAAGACCTGGGAGCAACCCGAATGTCCATTGATGATAGACTGGACAGGGAAAATGTGGCACATATACACCATGGAATATTATGCAGCCATCAAAAACGATGAGTTCGCATCCTTTGTAGGGACATGGATGAACCTGGAAACCATCATTCTCAGCAAACTGACACAAGAACACAAAATCAAACACTGCATGTTCTCACTCATAGGTGGGTGTTGAACGATGAGAACACATGGACACAGGGAGGGGAGCACTACACACTGGGGTCTGTTGGGGGGAAATAGGGGAGGGAGAGCGGCGGGTGGGGAGTTGGGGAGAGAGAGCATGGGGAGAAATGCCATATACAGGTGAAGGGGAGGAAGGCAGCAAATCACACTGCCATGTATGCACCTATGCAACAATTTTGCATGTTCTTCACATGTACCCCAAAACCTAAAATGCAATAAAAAAAATAAAATAAAATAAAAATAAAAATAAAAAGAAGTACACGAAAAAAAAAAAAGAAATTATAGAAATCTGGTCTATAGGCCAAAAAATGTTTTTGTATTTGCTAGAAAGACATATATACATTGTAGAAAAATTTAAACCGGTTATGAACGTAGTTTATTGCCACTATATGCCTAATTCATTTTAATCATATGTGAACTTTCACTATTCGCAAAAGTGAATGCTTCAAAATAAAAAAAAAAAAAAGGTTAATATTTCTATGAACCAAAATCCTACTTATGGAGGATGTGTAGGTAGAGGGGATTTTTCCCATACAGCCCTGCCAATCAGAAAACCTAAAATTATTATGACTTCTTTAATATCCATGATCTTTGTGAATATTTATAAGAAGATTTCCTTTCAAAGGTCTAAATGTCATTCTACCTTTACAAAGCAGGTTATAATTCTTGGGCAGGGGGGTGCAAAAATCGAAGTTAAATTTTTTTAAAAGTAACAGATTCTATATTGCAACAAAACTCTTACAAGCTATACTATTAGAGAAAAGAACAAAGACGAAAGTTGTTGCAAAATCAGAATATTTTTTCCCATGTCAGACTTAGGAATATTTTATGTAATCACTCAATATAATGACTGTTAAAATTTTATATTACATTTAATGATGTAATAGTGATGATTTCATTAATAATATGGTAATATAACCTCAAAAATAGTTAATATTATATAGTAATAATTCAATTTTCATTTTTCTTATTTCTAAATTACTTTATTCTATTCTTAAATAAGTATTATTTTAGGCTGGGCGTGGTGGCTCACGCCTGTAATCCCAGCACTTTGGGAGGCCGAGGGGGGTGGATCAGGAGGTCAAGAGATCAAGACCATCCTGGTCGACATGGTGAAACCCTGTCTATACTAAAAATACAAAAAATTAGCTGGGCATGGTGGCGCGTGTCTGTAATCCCAGCTACTCAGGAGGCTGAGGCAGGAGAATTGCCTGAACCCAGGAGGCGGAGGTTGCCGTGAGCCGAGATCGCGCCATTGCACTCCAGCCTGGGTAACAAGAGCGAAACTCTGTCTCAAATAAATAAATAAATAAATAAATAAGTGTTATTTTAAAAGAAACTTCAAATTTCACAGAAACCATTACATTTTTCAAAAATAAAACATAAAAAGGATTTAAATAATAACAGATATCCCAAGAGATTATTATCTGAAAGTGGGAAATATTTACAAAATATTGATGAAATTACTTAAAATTTTAAAAGACTAAAAACAATTTTATATTTAATCTCAACAGATGTGATATCCTAACTTAACATATTCCCATAAAATCAAAATGAAATAAAATTATTGCCATCCACCCTAAGTCATATCCCAAATTACCAACTATAAATTAACATAAAAGCATTCTACATAAGTTTTTGCACACCTCCAACACACTTTTGAACTCACTTGGGTAAATATGGATCTTTCCAACAGCAGCAGCAGTTTCTACAAAGTTATTTACCTTGTCCAGCTCTTGCAGTTACAGCTGCTCCAGCAGATGGCGGCTCACACTCCTGTTAATTATAATAATGTTATTACAGTGACCTATTACAATGTGTAATTTATAATAAAATAGTAATGATATCACAGTCTTACCTTTGCTTTCTTTGAGTCTGGATCAAACCTTTCAAGAATTAATTTAGCCGTCTTGTAAGTTTCTTTTTCCATGACTTCTTCAAGCTACAAACAAAAATTTCCATAAATTGTCATATTTTAAAACACATACTACTTATTTTTATAAGTCCTATTCAAAAAGGTTTAAAATAAATACCCTTAATATATCCAAATAGAATGAAAGACTTCCTACATTCGAATAATTAAAATCCAGATTTTAAAACGGCTTCTAACCTCTGTTACTTGTACTTAATAGCTTTACTGCAAGGAAATACCAAATATTGCTAATTGTTTACATATAATGAGGAGAATAATTACATGCACCAACTTCAATAATGGAATGTGCAAAAATCTATCAGCCATCATTATTGGAAGTTATTAGACATGACAAGCAAATGACAGGCAATTCCTCAGATTTATTTCCTCATAGCACTTAATGCTATTAATTTAAAGAAGGTCGTTAGCCAAGAGCTTTACAAAATAAAATCTCTGTGCCAATTAACTGCTGTCAGCATCGATTTTAGATTATTTATTAGCAAAAGCAATTAGCTTGCTGCAAATGCAGTGAAAACTCACTAACTGGGAGAACAGCCATGGAATTTGTTCAAATGATTTTAAAAGATAACCCTCACCTCTTTGTTACTTAGATCCAAACAACTTTAGCAGAAAAAACTGAATACAGAATTTAAGTAAAAATTTTACTGAGTTCTATGTTCACACTAGGAACTACAATTAAATAACTTCATTATTGTAACATTTTATTTACCATTCACTCAAGTCACTTCATAGCTTAATACATGGGTTTAACTTAAAATATAATCGCTAGTAAAGTATCACTAGTGGTTATGGCCCAACATCAAAAAAAGTTGAACTTTAGTACAAGACAGTCATAGTTATGACAAATTACCTAATGTGAAGGATAAAACACTTTTGTAAAAATTGGAACAGAACATTTTCTTTCTCAGTGACCACTGATAGCCACTTAGATTCATTAAATGTTATATTCATTCCAAAGGAGATTTATTTTAAAATGCAACCCAGAGCACATTTACTGAGTTAAAAATATGCTGCCACAATAGCTGTTAACAGATTCCTCATTAAATGTTCAATTCAACATTTAAGAAGTTAGGTACTTAGATGAATGATTTATTAGACTTGCTTTGGTTTAGTGAAACTAAAATATTTTCCTAATTATTTCAAAATTATGATAAATTCTCAGAATAAGCAAGTTGACTTTTCTGATGTAAAGGAGCTGTTTATATATCACTTTAGAGTTAGAAAAAGAAAAAACTACGAATGGAGGTAGAAAGAGGGCATAATAAAATATATCCCCAAATCAACATAATCTACATGGAATATCAAATAACCAAATCCCTGTACTCTACACATTAGACTTTTGATGTTTTATATCAGTGTTGTGCAATAAAACTTTATGTAAAGATGCAAATCGTCTATATCAGCATAACAGTAGCCACAAAGCCCTATGTAATAAATGAGCACTTAAAATGCTGCTTGTGCAACTGAAGAACTGAACTGTAGTTTGTTTTGTTTTGTTTCGTTTTAGATGGAGTCTCACTCTGTGGCCCAGGCTAGAGTGCAGTGATACAATTTTGGCTCACTGCAGCCTCCACCTCCCAGGTTCAAGTGATTCTCTGCCTCAGCCTCCCGAGTAGCCGGGATTACAGGTACACGCCACCACATCCGGCTAATTTTTGTATTTTTAGTAGTAATGAGGTTTCGCCATGTTGGCCTGGCTGGTCTCGAACTCTTGGCCTCAAATGATCCACCAGCCTCAGCCTCCCAAAGTGCTAGGATTACAGGTGTAAGCCACTGCACCCTCCCTGTAGTTTTATTTCATTTTAAATAATGTAAATGTAAATAGTCATACTGATTTGGACAGATATCTCTAGATTAAAACTACTACTAGGTTTAAAAAGATTAAACTGTGATCTTTAAACCAACACACAAAACTCCAAACCAAAATGCTAATTTTTCATATGATTACATTCCTGGTAGATTATTCGGCAAGTATTCAAGTGTATCTGTGTTTTTATTTACATTAAATAAAATCATTTTTTAATACTAAAAGATACAAATCTATTTCCCTTCTTTTGCATTTACTTCTAGCAAAATATTTTCACATAATAGCTTAACTAACACACATTCATACAACATTTAAGTGAATAATATGTTTTAAATAAACAGACACTCTTCAGTGGAAAGAACGTGAACTTGAAGCTTCAAAGTGAGAAAAGATCTGGGTTCAATGCACATTTCCATTCTTAGGAAGACTGTCAGCATGTTTGTCAGTCTCAGTTTCTCCTCTGCATAGATATTTTAATACTTTCTTCACAGCACTACTGTGCAGTTTTTTAAAAATGTAATGTAGGAGAAAGGGTCCACAACAGTGCATAAAACATTAACATAATTTTCAATGACACCTCAATTATTCAAAATGGGCCTAAAACAATTTTCAAAAACTCAACAGATTAACCTCAAGATTCAGGAACAAGAAACTAGAATTCTTGAGAATTATCGAGAATTCTCTAAATCAAGATTGTCCAATCCTCGGCCAAAGGCCACATGTGGCCCAGGAGAGCTTTGAACGCAGACTAACACAAATTCATAAACTTTAAAACATTATAACTTCTTTCACAATTTTTTATTTTTGAGCTCATCAGCTATTGTTAATGCTAGTGTATTTTATTTGTGGCCCAATACAATTCTTCTTCTTCCGATATGATATGCCCAGGAAAACCAAAAGATTGAATACCCCTGCCCTAAAACATAAATTACTCTGTATTTTTAATAAGTTTGCATTTTAAACATAATGAGTGATATAACAAAGAATGAATCATTTTTCTGTAATATGGTGGTACTAAAAGTTTTAGGAGTTTTTTTATTTTAAAAGATAGAACATAAATACATTATTATATTACATGATAACATTATTGTGAAATCATTTCTTTTGATATAGCCATTTCATCTTGGAAAACATTAAAAGAAGGGCACACTAGCACAAAATAAATGTCAAAAGAAAAACTTTTTAAGTTTTGAAAGACAATTCTACAAATACTTAATACTGAAATTATCATTCTTGAAATAGACTCTTAAAACACACAAAGCATTAATTTCCCTATCCAATATTTATTGATGACAAATATTCCAGATGTAAGAAAACTTTCTTTCATTTTGCAATGACTTTGCAATTCAGAGTATTAGGGAGCATGTTATACCATATAAACTCGTCCTTTTATCATGCTGAAAATACTTTCTCATTACCCTGATTTGGGGTTTGCTGTTGAAAGTGATTATGTTTTTACTAATTCAGATGTTACATCATTTTCTGTTTTCATATAAGAATATTCCACAATAATAGTCACATCTTTCTTCTTTGCATTTTCTTCTGTTACTGTGTAGCCTAAAGTGAATATTCAAATACTGGGAAAAGCCAGAAAATATTGCTGGGTAATATAAAAATGTAACATTTGAAGCCACTATAAGGTTAAGAGCTTTATAAAGAATAAAAGCTAAAATTGCCAATTTAAGGACTTCTTTTGCTTCCAAAACTTATTTTACGGAATAACATGCATAGGATTTGTACAAAGCATACTTTATACATTTATAAATTATAGTAGGTATATAAACATTAATATTTACAAGAATGACTCACCATTAATAAGAGAGGGCCATAAAAGCACACTTATAACATGCCCACAAGAATGATTAGATTGTACCACTTCTAGATATTTCTGTACTGTTCCCAGAAATGTCAACATTAACCTATAACTCGGCATGTCAGAATTTCTAGCTCTTGCTTTCAGCTAACATCAGTGGATTCCTTTGAACTAGTAACATCTGTAGTTGATTGTTAAGCTTTAATTCTCAGGGAACTGTAACACTTTTCCTCAAGTGATTTTTCTCAGGATTCAGAAAAACATAAATTTCCCGAAGAATGCTAGAAATTACCATACAGGACTACCATTCTGAAAAAAGCAAAAAATTTTCATGAAGCCACTTAAAGAGGTAATCTTGACTCATGTATTTTGATACAGCTTGACTTTTGAACTGTTTTGAAGGAATGTTCATAGATGCAGAGGGATTATCTGCTTGCACAGATTACTCCATGATCATTAAAAACTAAAGTTTTATTAAAGGACCACAAAATATGTGAGTGGTAAAATGCACACATCTAGACTTGAGAATTTTTTAGCTAACTAAAGATTACTTCCTAACTTTTTATTAATAAGTAAATACACTAAGTTCTTAAAACATTAAGATGCTACATTTTCCTAATTTAAGTTTTTAATCAATTGATAATTCATATCTGCCATTACAAATTACAATTTTATGAATTTCAAATTACATTACAAATCTATTCAGATTAAAGGGATGCATCCCCAAGGAAACCACTTTTAATAAAATATCAAGTAGTAAATATAACTTGTATAATTTTGTTAATGAAAGAGAAGGTTAGGACTTACATAGTTTTAGATTGACAAGAGTTCTTTTTCCCGTAGTCATTTCAGCAATAAAAGTATTTTTAAAACTATAAATGTAGTATTTAAACCTAAACATCAATGAACAAGATCAGTTTTGATTATGTTTAGCTTCTGCCTCCCACTACTAACATGATCATTAGTTAGCATTTTGCTCCTTACTAAAGATAGGTATTACTCCTTAATACCTACCTTTCCAAAGTGTAAAAGCGGCCGGTGTGGTGGCTCACACCTGTAATCCCAGCACTCTGGGAGGCCGAGGTGGGTGGACCACCTGAGGTCAGGAGTTCGAGACCAGCCTAGCCAACATGGTGAAGCCCCATCCATACTAAAAATACAAAATTACCCCGGTAATTTTGCATGTAATCCCAGCTACTTGGGAAGCGGAGGCAGGAAAATCGCTTGAACGTGGCAGGCAGAGGTTGCAGTGAGCCGAGACCGCACCATTGCACTCCAGCCTGGGCAACAAGAGCAAAACTCCATCTCAAAAAAAAAAAAAAAACAAAGTGTAAAACTACTCAAAGTAGCTCTGTTAAGGGCTTGACCACAGTCTAGTTCCAGTAGCAAACAGTATTATAACCAAGTAAATGCAAATTGTGTTTAATTAATAAATGAGAGCCAACTTTTCTTTAGTCACACTGCAAGAGAAATGCTATACTGAATTATTAATACTGAGGCCTAATGAACCATTTAAACACACAGAGCTAGTGAATTCTGAACTTTCCCAACTGTTGTCAGACTTAAAATGGAACATCTTTTATGATGAGATTCCTTTAAAGGCTATTTAAAAAGTGGTAAATAGCTTGACTTGTCCTTTCCAAAATTTTCCAAGTCGGCTCTGTTACTCTATTGAAAGATTTTCCAAAATCATATATTCTTCAAGATCCTATTTTCTGGCCATGTGATGCCAGCGGCATTGGGCTGCTTCTCATCACTTAGGACTTTTTTCTTTTCTGCTTTTCTTTTGTCTTCCTCTTCATCTTTTCTACTTTAATACTTGGCCATTTTGGTATAAGCAGGACTTGTCTCTGATCACCAGTACCAGCTCTTCTTTTTATCTCATCAGCAAGCCAAACCAATCATATCACAACTTCTAAATCACTGAGACCATCAGTATTTCCTCACTTTGAATTTCTGGCTGCTCCATAATGTGCAGAATAGCAGAAACATAATACTAAGAGATTTCTGTGTTTCAATTTGGACCACCAAAATTGCCAATGCAATTTTGATATACTTCATAGTATACTGAATAAGGAGCAAACAAATAAAGCTAAGGAATCCTTTTAAAATTAAACCATTTCTCTTACTTTTCAGGTACTTAAAGTCCTTAAGACCAGTATCTTTTATAATCAATTCACAGAAAAATTTTTAACATTAATTTTAACCTTCATAATATTGGTTTCATAATTATTACTTGTTACATACTAGACTAAAATATATTGATCATTTGCACCTGACTAAATTTCACTAAATGCATTTCTATACAACATTAATACTATCAGCAGTTACCATTTTCATACTTCAAAAATAATCATATAAAAAATAAGGAACTCTATGTCAAACACCAACTTCAATTCACTTATTACAGACTACTATATATCAACAGCTAGAGCTCCTCCTGTCTTACTCTTGGCCCTCTTTCCAACACATCCAAAGGGATGCATCAACTAGCCCCACAATAGATATCAATGTGATCAGAGTTACTGACGGAAAGTAGAAAACTCGGAAGAAAACAATTCTCTCTCTCTCCCCTATCTCTTCTTCAGTATTTTCATGTTGAATTTCTCTCTTACAACCAGTCTTCTTGATTCCCTTTCTTTCTTGGTGTTAAGAAAACCTGAGAACTGACTTGTAGAGATATTTGGTCCTTTTTTAGCTCTAATAAACAATCTGTGTATCCACCTTTTTACCCTCTCCGCATCATTTAGGCCTCCAATATGATTCATTTACTTATTTCTCGGCTTCCAACTGATAAAAATTCTCAGAATCTCGAAAGTCCTTCCAAACTACTTTTTCCTGTCAATCATTATTAACTAGCAAAAATATTCACAATTTCACTTCATCATTAAAATGCTATCTAAAAGCATACTTGCTCCTTGGAGAGTTATTAACTTATAACACATAAACATTAATTATTCAGTTCTTATTAGTTTAATATAAATTAATTTTAAATAAAAGTTAACTTACTATTTTTTTCCTCTGGGACTTTAAATCATCCAGTGCTTCATCTAGAAAACAAGATTCAAATCAAAGCTAAATCAAATATTAAGATACTTAGATATAAGAAAAAAATCATGCCAAATACAAACAGTAGCAAACACAAGAAAACCTTCTTATTTTAGGATTTCTCAAAACTTAACTGATGTGTAGAAACAAAAATTATCTCAATCTTCACCCACATATAGTTCATATTTTTGCCCGTATTATATATTACAAGCCATTTAGGGAAAAAAATTGACTTTACATAGCATAAAGCACCTTTCTAAACTGAAATATATATACATATTTTTTAATGTTTTCAGAAACATTACTTTCTATTATTTCTTTTTCAATACCCCACCTGCATTAATTTACAAAATCAGTATCAAATCTCTTTTTATACACTGGTAATAAAAATGTTCTCTTTGTTTATAAGGAAATAAGTACATGTTTTATTTAGTCAACCCCAAAACTATTAAGCACTACTTTTTAAAAAACCTTGAAAATCTATCATATTACATCTGAGAACGGACATGGAAAGGAATACTAATAACTTTTCAAAATTAAACATTTCTAAAATTTGCCTGCTTATATAGGTTGGCATGGTGGAACAGAAATAATCATCTCAGAGGAGATCTTTTATGAATGTCAATGTTTGATTTACAAATTTATTTAAGTTTCTAGTTTTTCTCTAGAAATATTTAACTAATATAAATTGAAACTATTCCATATGGAAAGAAGAACTTATGACTTGAATGTGTTATCAAATGGAATGTAAATAATTATTAATACTTAATTAAATTTATAAATAAAATTATTACTTCTTTTCACTGAAATTCTAGGTAACAAACACCTGAATACCAAATTCAAAGTACATCATTTATGTAAAAATTCAAAGAAAAACATATAAAAAAAGATTTCACTATAAAAATGTTTTACAAAATAGATTAAGTAGTCTTTAATGTGCTAGCTAACTTATTACTTTTTAAAAGGGGGCAAAATCTGCTAACATCTTTAAAGAAAACAGTAATTTTTTATTAGATAAGACCAAGCCAAATCTCCGTACTTTGATCCAGGGGTCAGCAAACTTATTCTGTAAAGAAAAAAGTATTTTGGGCTTTATGGGCCAAAAAGCAAAATCAGATCTGTATTTTTTGTGTTTTGAGACAGGATATTGCTCTGTCACCCAGGCTAGAGTGCAGTGGTGCGATCTCGGCTCACTATAACCTCTGCCTCCGGTGTTCAAGCAATTCTCGTGCCTCCACCTCCCAAGTAACTGGGATTAGGGGTGTGTGCCACCACATCAAGCTAATTTTTGTATTTTTAGTAGAGACAAGTTTTCACCATGTTGGCCAGGCTAGTCTCAAGCTCCTGATCTCAGGTGATCCACCTGCTTTGGCTTCCCAAAGTGCTGGATTAGAGGTATGAGCCACTGTGCCCAGCCTAAAAAGTACAAAATAAATACAAAATTTCCACAAAACTTTATTGACTAGATTCAAATACAGGTTGAGTATCTCTTATCTGAAATTCTTGGTGCTAGAAATGTTTCAGATTTCAGATTTTTTTGAATTCTCGAATATCTGCAGAATATACCCCAGCTGAGCATCCCAAATCCAAAAATCCAAAATCCAAAGTGCTCCAAGGACCATTTCCTTTGAGTATCACATTGGCACTCAAAAAAATTTTGGATTTAGGAGCATTTCAGATTTTGAATTTTCAGATTTGGAATGTTCAACCTACATAATAATTGAGTTCCATTTTTTGTAATATAAGTCTACCAGTAAAAAGAATGGAATACTTTGGGTGGGGGAGTGTTGAATAACATTTTGCTTAATTGAGGTTCAAAGCTAAGTGTTCTCTATCATCAAAACTGACTGCAAATGATAATCCATTAATGCTGATCTGTAATGAGATTTTACATATTTGATCTTTTAAAATGTCTTTTCACCCAGGTAATTACTGTCAAATACTGATATCAATCCACAAGCACATGATTTTAACTGAGCATATTCACTAGTTTGGAAGGCATTTATAAAATGCTATTAGATTCTTCTCTTGGCATTTGCCTTTTAGAATATTATTACATTGAAAGTTAATCACTTCCAATCAAAGACTGAAGCTCTTCAATTATACAGTGAAATGGATTTAGAAACATGAAAATTTCCTTTGCACTTGCATTGAGGTCTGAAAAATTCTACTGGAACTATAATTTCAGCTAAGATAATGTATTTGCTGCAAATTTGTGTAGGAATGGTGATCTTGCTTCTTGTTTTCATTGTTAAAGCACTTTTAAAAAGATTACTTGTCATTACAATGTTGTTTTCTAAATGACTTTACCACATTATAGGTTTTGCATATATACATTGTTTTGCCTTGCAATCTTAGGTTGGATTAATTAAGAACCACTATCAAGTCTGTAGCAAAAGCTAATTTCCAAAGCCAGTCAGTATTCAGACACAGTAGCTAAAGTTGGTTCTTCTCATTCAGAAGTATTTCAATCCAGATTCTGAGCTCAAAATATCACTATAAATCTTTACCACTGCTAAGCCATAAACTGCTGTGAGGCAATTCAAAATAGTCAGCCTCTATTCCTGATTAAAATTCACATAACTGACAATGGTTAAGTCCATGAAAGCAATGAAATTCCCTTTGGCACTACACAATGACAAACTCAAATATGTTCTGCAAAGTACCTGTTGTTGAATAATACAATGAAAAACCACAGAATTTAAACACCTTAAAGTTTCAAGAGTGTTGTACAATGTGTACAACTAAGTCTTTTTCTGCTACATACATATTTTTACTACCAGTAGTTACAGTACATCTTAGCAGATTCCACTTCAGGTTGTAGTAAATTGCTGTTTTCTAAACTTCATTGAAAATATTCTCACCTAAAGTTGTTCTGCAAAACTTTTTATAGAGACTAATTCTTCAGTCACTTCAAGCTCAGTGTTGACAACTCAGACTACAACTGAGTGGTACTGATAACATTTGTCAACTCAACAACAGCCAAGGAAGATCACTTGAAATCATTTGCCTTGTTCTTTAACAGACTACTCATGTTTGTTTTTCTGAATTTTCTCAATTCTTTAGGCAACTGTTCTTGCTGAAACGTTACTAGTCTTAAGTTTATGTTCCCTGAGCACATTTCTTCTGCTGCAGCAAACAACTTAATTAACTCATCATTGGTAATGGCTTTCTTTCTTCACAAACAAGTCACTCAGAAACTTCCTTTGGCTAAAGCCCCATTTTCCCTTTTAGTTTTATGAAGAAATTCTGCAATAATATATTCTATTTAAAATTTTCTAATTTTTGTGTCCATTGCTTTCTGCAAGCTGGGAATATGATGTATAGTTAGTATGGTAACATCAATACATATTGTACTATTTTAGCACAGCTATAACATCATTGCATAAAAAGTAGAATGCTTTACATTTTAACAACAAAATAGTCCACATTCATTACATACTAAAAGTGCAACATTCAAGTTCACTTTTCTCTTCTGGTTTTTACATGATGGCTTTGCATGGTTAATAAAAATAAATTGTCACAGTACAACAATACATGTGACACTTTAAAAATGCTGTCAAGTTATAACTGCATTGGTCATACAGCAATCTGAAATGATGAAATGATTAGTCCTATAAGTGCCTGAAATGATGAAACGATTAGTACTACAAGTGCCTGATGAAAGCACCACGTACAGTCTGTCACGGATACTCAATTCTGCCATTATAGGATGAAAGCAGCTAAAGACAGCAAGACTATGTTCCAATAAAAGATGAAATTAGAATTTCATGTAAATTTTACATGTCAAAATATTATTCATTTTAATACTGCAATAATTAAAAAATATAAAAGCCAATCATGAGCTGTACAAAGCAGTGAGCAAAAGTTGGCTTACAGCCTGCAGCTGCCAATCCCTGCTTTAATTTATACAGGGTCCAACCTGCAAAACAAAAGAACTAAAACTAATCGAGTACAAAAACAAGGACTGGACCAATAGTTTCAGGCTTAAAAAAATACTATGTGACTGCAAGACAATCTTCTATAAAGTTGATTTTAAACATACATGTAATACCTATTCAAATGAATCAGTACAATTAAAAACAAAAAGAACCTCTGAAATATATTTTAAAGCAAAAAAAAAAATCCCCTTTAATAACCACATCCAGATCTGCCTATTATATGTTAAAAATATTCATATATTTGATTTCCTTAAAGAAGTGTTCCAGAAGACTCTTGAAAAGGGTTTCTTATATTTTTTTACTATCTTGCTATTCCTTGAAGCCAGAAAGCTATTTGCTTTAAAATTCTCCTATTCTTCCACCATCTGCTGTATTACTATCACCAAAAACAGTATCAGAAGCTTAAATTTCCTTAATCTGATAAAAAGTATTAACATTTTTTTAAAACTACAGCAAACATCATACTTAATGGTAAAAGCTTTTTCCATTAAAATCAGGAACTAGACAAGGACACTTGCTATTCCCACTTCAAGTGAATATTGTACTGGGTCCTAACCCATTTACTCAAGAAAAATAAAAGAAGAATCAGTGCCACTAGCTCACATTTGTTTAACACTTCCCAATTTTTATATGCTTTCATATATAGTTACATTTACTACTTTTAACAGTGCTACCAAAACTAACATTTCTGTTTTCATTTTATTTTTTGTGGGTACATAGTGGCTGTATATATTTATGAGGTACATGAGATGTTTTGATACGGCATACAATGTGAAATATGAAATAAGCACCTCATGAAGAATGAGGTATCCATCCCCTCAAGCATTTATCCATTGAACTGCAAACAATCCATTTACACTCTTTAACTTATTTTAAAATGTACAGTTATTATTGGCTATAGTCACCCTATTGTGCTATCAAATACTAGGTCTTACTCATTCTTTCTGTTTCCATTTTATAAATTAAGAAGCTGTAAGGTTTAACTGGGCACGGTGGCTCATGCCTGTAATCCCAGTACTTTGGGAGGCTGAGGTGGGCGGATCACTTGAAGTCAGGAGTTAGAGACCAGTTTAGCCAACACGGTGAAACCCCAGCTCTACTAAAAATACATAAAAATTAGCTGGGCATGGTAGCAGGTGCCTATAATCCCAGCTACTTGGGAGACTGAAGCAGAAGAATTTCTTGAACCCACAAGGTGGAGATTACAGTGAGCTGAGATCATGCTACTGCACTCCAGCCTGGGCAATGGAGTGAGACCCCATCTCAAAAAAAAAAAAAAAAGAAAGAAAAGAAAGAAAAAGAAAAAAGAATCTGTAAGGTTCAGGGAAATTGTAGTACAGAAAGATGCTGAGTGTGCCTGGAGCAAAAGTGAATAAAGGAGAGTGAAAGATGAGGTTGGAGAAACAGGAATAAGCTAGAAAGTCGGTAAGAATTCAGATTTCACTCTGGTTGCATTGGGAAGCTATTAGAGAATTTTAAGCAAAGGACCCAAAGGTCTGATGTATACCTTAAAAACAGACTAGTGAGAAGGCAGTTGTACAACCAAAAGATGATAATTCATTAGAACAGCAGTAGTAAAGAAGGTGAGAACTGGTCAGATTCAAGATAATTTTGGCGGTAAAGATTATATGACTTGCCAGTAACATGACTGAATATGAAAGAAGATCAAAAATGGCTCCTAGATTTTTGGTCTTGTGATGGTTAATTTGATTAAGCCATACAGCGTATCCAGATAATTGGTCAAACATTCTGGGTGTCTGTGAGGCTGTTTTGGGGTAAGATTAGCATTTTAATCCATAGACTGAGTAAAGCAGATTGCTCTCCTTAATGAAGTGGCCCTCATCCAATCAACTGAAGGCCTGAACAGAACAAAAAGTTTGTTCCTCCCTCCACTGAGTGTGAACACCCTATGTCTGACTCCCTTGAGCAAAGACATCTATCTTTTCCTGCCTTCAGACTCAAGCTGAAACATCAGCTCTTCCTAGGTCTTGAACCTGCTAGCTTTCAAACTAGAACTTACACTTAGTGGCTCTCTTCGTTCTCAGGCCTTCAGACTTAGACTGGAACTAAACCATTGGCCTTCCTGGGTCTCCAGCTTGCTAACTGCAGATCTTGAGACTTCTCAGTCTCCACAATTGCATAAGCCAATTCCTCATAATATTTCCTATTGGTTCTGTTTCTCTGGAGAACCGTAACTAAAACAAGTTTTAACTACTCATCATCTAGGGTAAGCATTTACCAAGATGGAGAAGACAAAGGGAAGAGCAGATATGAGTGGGAATAAAGGGGAGGAGCAATATTAATTCTCTTTTGGTCATTTTACTCATGAGATGCCTACTACACTCCTAAGTGGAAATGTCAATTACATAGTTAGCTATACAAGTCTATAGCTGAAGGGAAGAGTCTGGACTAAGGATTAAGATTTGGGAATCATTAACAAATAGACAATATTTAAATCTGTGGAAGTGAATAAAATCATCTAGAGATGCACTGTCTAATGTATTAATAGTAGCCAGTAGCCACATGGGGCTATTTAAATTTAGGCTATTTAAAATTCAGTTCTTCATTTACATTAGCCTAATTTCAAGTGCTCAACAGTCACAAATGGCTAGCAGATACCATATTGAACAGTACATACAGATTATGCTCATCATCATAGAAGGTTCTACTAGCACAGACTCAAACAAGTTATCAAAAAAAGTCAAAGGCAGAATTCTAGTAGAAGAAGTAAAGCAAATAAAACTAAAAAGAAATGACCAGTGAAGTGTCGTCAAAGAAGCTTAAGAGATCAAGTTGGATGAGAAAAGAGAATTGATTACTAGTTTTGACAAGACATAATTAATGAGTGACCTTGAAATGAGCCACTGCAGTAAAAAAATGGTAGAAACAAAACCTAAATAACGTATACTGAGAAGGAATAAGTGGGGGGAAAAGAGGAGATACCAACTATAAACAATTTTTTTAGAAATTTTGTTTTGAACAAGAAAGAGAAATTGGTGGTAGCTTAACAGAAATGCAAGGTCAGGGGAGGTTCCCCACCCCCCCCAATAGTCATACTGAGGCAGGATTATATACCAATAGGAATAAAATAAAAAATGATGCAAAAGAGATGATAACTACAGGAGATAAGTATAAGAGCAAAGCTCTAGAGATAGCCAAATATTTAGAATCCAGAGCATAAATGACAGTTAGCCATAGATAAGATCAAGGCCAGTCTTTCAAAATACAATGAAGGATGAAACCATAATGAGTACAGATAGAGCTAACTTGATATACAGTCAGCCCTCCATGTGGATGAGTTCAGCACTCATAACAATTAAATCAACCATGGATCAAAAATATTCAGAAAAAAATAACAATACAACAATAAAAAAAATACAAATTTAAAAGTAATACAGTATAGCAACTATTTCATAGCATTTACATTATATTACAGATTACAAGTAATCTACAAATGATTTAAAGTATGGGGAGGATGTGTAGGTTACATCCAAATTCTATACTATTTTTATTCTTGGGGGTCCTGGGACCAATCCCTCACAGATACTGAAGGACAACTGCAGTTGGTGGTGTAGGTAGCTCTCATCTGTTTACATCTATTTTCTGTATAAAGTAAAACTATAGGTTAAGAGTGACCAGGTAGATTTTGTAGGGTTTTTTTTTGTTTGTGACTTTTGATTTTTTTTATTTGGTTGGCTGGTGGGTTTTAGTTTGGTTAGATTTGATTGTTGGTTTTTGGTAGGGAGGCAGGTATTAGTGATTTGAGCAGAAATGCAATAACAAACATCAAGCTGAAAGAGAAAATGAAAAAGATGAATTTACTGGAGAATTACAATAGAACCACAAAACAATTTTAAGTACATATTTGATATTTGCAATCATAGATTTAATGTAAGTCTGGTGAGGTAAGCATGTTATATGATTTTCCTCTAACAAGTTTAGCTGCTTCAATGAGATTAAACCTGTAAACGTATTTAATCAGAATACTGTTTTGCCAGTCATTGATTAGGCATATAATCATATTTAAAGATGGTAGGCTTTCACAGATAAGTAGGACAAGAAGGAGGAGCAAAAGGGTCAAGAGTGTCAGCAAGGAAACAGTCACTGGGGTTGATTATAGGACCTAATGTGAGCAGAAAAGAAGAGAGGTCAGGAGTGAGGAGGGCAATTTGAAAGCCATATATTAATATTTGTAAAAACTTTATTTGGATCCTTAGTCAAACAAACAAAATTTTTTAAAAGCAAATGATACTTATGAGACAACTGAAAAGTATTTTTATATTTAATATTTTATGATATTAAGAATTCTTTTGTAGGTATGAAAATGGAAAGATACATTTGGGATATACTTCAAAATAATGTATGGGGTAAAAATATGGGTTGAGGTAAAATAAAACAAGACTCTATAACAAACTAAGTTTTCCATAAAGATTAATTTAACAAATATAAATTCTCTTTTTTTAAAAATGTTTGTTTCAGCTGGGTGCTGTGGCTCACACCTGCAATCCTAGCACTTTGGGAGGCTGAGGCAGGTGGACTGCCTGAGCTCAGGTGTTTGAGACCGGTCTGAACAACATGGTGAAACACCGTCTCTATAAAAATACAAATTAGCTGCGTGTGATGGCACATGCCTGTAATCCCAGCTACTCCAGAGGCTGAGGCACGAGAATCGCTTGACCCAGGAGGTAAAGGCTGCAGTTAGCCGAGATGGTGACACTGCACTCCAGCCTGGGCAACAGGCTCTTTCCATCCCCCTTACTCTGTCTCAAAAAAAAAAAAAAAATGTTTGTTTTGTGTAAAAAAAAACATCTAAATGAACAAGACGGAAATAACACAAATTAAAAACAGAACCATCTTGATCATTTATAACCTTTCTCATGATTTATAATAACTCTTCAATATTTACTACATTATCATTCCAATATATTATTTTACAATTTGTCTTACCAGTACACTCTAAGATAGGTATTTTTTAAAGTATTTATTAAAAATTGAAATTAAACTTACTATTTCTCTCTGTTCTCTTGGAAAAGAAGAAAATAAGTACTGTTCTTATGCTCCAGATGCTAAAGGGGAAGCAAAATTAAGAAACAAAAACCATCATTAGAAAAAGTGAATTAGAAGCCATGTAAAACGAAAACATGTATTTCAAATTAGAGTTAAGTACATTGTTTCCTTTTATATAGAAAATCAAAAAGCACTTCTTTCTGCCAGAGAACTTTAGAAACTGTGCTTTCAAAGAAAGAGTTCTCAACCTAAAGTCCACAGACCTTCTGATGATCCCCTTAAACTGCAAAATTACCTTAGTGTGCATAAGTGCATTTCTCTGGAAAGACCATTGCTATCATTCAATCTGAAATCTACACACCCCCCAAATGATTGAGAACAGTATTAGAATCCCTTTTTACCAAGCAAGCATCAGTTCCAAAAACTTAATTTGTCTATTCTGACACATTAAGGAAAAATGCTTTTACAAATGTAAGAGCATAATACAAATGTTAGTTGCTACTCCTTCCCTATTATTTAACATTAGAGGACAGTCTCTACTCTAAGAGATTAAGCTATCGGGGAAAAATAAACAAAAACCTTACCCTCCTTCGAAATACTTTACAAGGATAATTCTTTAGGCCTTGCATTAGTAAGACATCAAATGAATTAAGAGAATTAAACTAAATGAATAATCGTCATTGCAAACTTGTCAGGGTCATCTCTTAAATTCAATGTAAACATAGCAAAATACTTAATTCTCCATAGAACATGGCAGAAATAATTACATAAGACTGGGCATAGTGGCTCACGTCTGTAATCCCAGCACTTTGGGAGGCCAAAGCAGGTGGATTTCCTGAGATCAGACGTTTGAGACCAGCCAAGCCAACATGGTGAAACCCCATCTCTACCAAACATACAAAAATTAGCCAGGAGTGGTGGCACATGCCTATAGTCCCAGCTACTCAAGAGGCTGAGGCAGGAGAATCACTTGAACGCAGGAGGGGGAGGTTGCAGTGAGTCAAGATCAAGCCACTGCACTCCAGCCTGGGCGACAGAAATAAGTATATAAACATTATTCATCATCTTAAAAAATACATTGTATCTCTTTTAAAAAGAATCCACTGTACTGGAAATAAATTCAGAAGTATGAAAATTAGTCCTTCATTCTGAAATATAGCATTGCTATTTTGGGGAGTCAACCTGCAAGTAGTCGCCAGTGACCCGTCTCTTGGTATTCACACCATTATGTAGTCCTCTCTCACCAGTGTTGGTCTGTGCATGGCAGAGTGATAGTATATCACTTCAAGATTAAGTTATAAAGGACTACAGCTTCCACTTTGGGCCTCCTCTTTCACTTCTCTCTCTTGGATTAGTAGCTGTCATGATATGAGAACAGTCAGAGAAGTCTATGAAAAGGTCCATGCAGTGAGGAAGAAAGGTCTGTGGTAAACACTCAGCAAAGAACTGATGCCTGCTAACAGCTGCCTGTGTGGATTTAGAGGTAGATTAGGAAAAAATCAGCCAAAATGAGTTAAGAACACACCAGATATCTTATTGGGATCTGAATTCAGAACCCATTTTGGTGGCAAGACAACTGTCTTTGGCATGATTTATAAATCCTTGGATTATACAAAGAAAAAGGAAACTAAACATAGGCTTGCCAAACAAACACCCTATATGAAAAGAAAAAGACCTCAAGGAAACAGCAAAAGGAACACAAGAACAGAATGAAGAAAGTCAGAGGGATTGCAAATACCATTGCTAATGATGGCAAAAAGAAATAAAATATCTAGCAGTGAGCTGGAGTTTGGATAACAGCAGAGGGGTTAAAGATCTGCAATGACTTTATCTACAGTGATTGTGTGGATTTAGTTAAGCCTTGAGATGACTGTGGACCCTACTAACAGCTTAACTGCAATTTATGTAAGAACAAAACATCCTGAGACAGGACTACCCAGCTAAGCTGCTCCTAATATTCCTGCCCCTCGAGAGCTGAGACATAATAAACACTTGCTGTTTTAAGCTACTAAGTTTTGGGGCAATTTGTCACACAGAAATAGATAATATGCTTTTTTTATATTGTGATGATTTATTTTTGTGACATGAAAACACCAAATAACTAGCACCAGATTCCTATATGGCACTTGGACAATTACCTAAAAGTACAAAAAACACCAAGCTTTGTCCTTATCAAGAGAAGGGAGATAAGAGAATAGGTTAAGCATAATGCTCATAACCCTCAAGAATCCTACAATAATAGAAAAGTCTCATATTACTTCTCCACTGCAAACCCGCTGATGTAGTAACAGGCTGGAAGAGAAGACTTTTAAAAATCATACAGAGAAAGAAAACAGGGGACAAAAAAATGGAATTGCAGAGATAGTAACTAGAATTCTGTAGGAAATGTATAAATATTCTTAGATGAGTAGATACGTTTTTTAAAGCATATATATTGTCAAAGTGTAAATACTACAAAAATTGAAATACACTCTCTTCAAAATAAAACTCAGTAAATACCCTCTGTGGACAAAAAACTCTTCCTCTGGTTTCTATCAGAATTCTTCCTGAATAACATGAGCTACCAAACAACAGACATTTCTATATGTCAAGTCTTCACAACTTGAAAAGGTAAAACATAGAGAATTTATTATTCTTTAGAGCTAAATAAAATGAAATTCTTTGTTTTGTTTTTCTGTAGAGAGAGGATCTCACCATGTTGCCCAAACTGGTCTTGAACTCCTGGCCTCAAGCGATCCTCCTGCCTCCCCCTCCCAAAGTGCTGGGATTATAGGCATGAACCATCATGCCTAGCCCTTTTGTATTTTTAAATAAAATTTAGAAAAAGAACTAAAGTACTTCAGGAATCTGTTTTAGTTAACCCAACAAAAGTTTTGCTCTCCAATAATTAAAAATGTATTAAAATATAGCATCAAGCTTTGTGAAGATAATGAAGATATTAAAGATACTATTACTGACATCTAGTAAGAGAATAGTGATATAAACTCCACTTCTCCCTTCTCTTCTTAAAAATAATCCAAATCAACAAGGACAACAAAATAAAAATGCAAACTCCTTCTCTGGTAAAACAGAGATATAACTAAAACTCAACCATCAGCATATGTGGAGGCACTCGCAAAAGCAATGGAGATTATTATACAAAGCCTCCAAAAAGTAGAAGCAAAACAAGAAAACTGCATACTTCACAAAGAGGTAGCAAGGTAAACTTTTCCTAGTGTACAACATAAAACCCATGTTTGCAACAATGAGAACAAGATGCACAGCTACAGCCAGAAACTCCTCGGTTTGGTTCCAATAAGAAAAGAGAGAAGGCAGAAATTAAAAAGAAATTATTCAGAAGTACCCTATTTACAAAGAGCATTCTGTTTCTATGTCAAGGGAGTTGGGGGCGAAGTTTTGTATTGTGAAAAAAAAAAAATGCCTAGCCCCATTGGCTGGAAAAGATAACAGCTAAACAAATTCACACACAAAATCCTGAATCATAAGGAAAGTTCTAGTTAGCCTGGAACACAGGAGGACATGCCTTTATACTCATACAAACTAGAAATAACTGACCCAAAGTAAATATACCACATAGTAAAAGGTTTTAATTAATTATAAAAACCAAAAGCAAAAAAAACAATTGTTTCAAAACAGACCAACTTCTTTCATATCAATAAATATTAAGTGGGCTAAACTCACTAAGGTAAAAGAAAAAGACCTTCACACTGTATCACTAGACAAAATCCAACTCTATAATGAAAATAGACAACACATCTAAAACGAAATGTCTTTTAGGGTTTAAAAATAAAACCATAGACGAAGGTATAGCAGGCAAATGCAAATAAAACAAGGTTTGTGGTCTTAAAACCCCAAAAGTTAAATTTAAAAAAAAAAATCTTTAAACTAGAAAACGGTCACTTTATACAGTTAAAAAAAAAAAAAAAAAGATGTGACTCCTTTCCAACAAATGGTGCTGGGGCAACTGAGCACATTCACAACACAAACAAAAAACAAAAACAAAACCACCTCGACCTGAACCTCAATTAACTCAAAATGGATTATGAACTTAAATGAAAAAATAAAAAAATAAAAAAATTAAGGCATAGAAAAAAACGTTAAGAGAAAACCTTCACAACCTGTAGCAAAGTAAAGTGTTCTCAGAATTGACAAGAAAAACACAATTAACAAAGGGAAAAACTGATAACTTGAACCTCATCAAAATTAAAAACTTTTGTTCTGCAAAAGACCCTATTAAGAGAATGAAAAGAAGCTAAAGACTGGGGGAAAAAAAAGTTGTAAACCATATATCCAATAAAGAACTTATCTATAATATATAAAGAACTTTCAAAACTCAACAGTAAAAAAAACCTAACAAGTCAATTAGAAAATTGGACAAAAGTCATGAATAAACATTTTGCTGAAAAAGATACATATAAATGGCAAATAAGCACATGAAACATCCTCAGCCATTAGGGAAATAAAAATGAAAACCAAAATGAAATATTGCTACATACCTACCAGAAAAGTCAAAACAGAAAATACTGATTAACACCAAATGCTGGCAAAGATGTAGAGAAACTAGATCACTCATACCTACCTAGTGGAAATGTAAAATGGTATAGCTACTCTGAAAAGAGTTTAGCAATTTCTTACAAAACTAAAATGTACTTACCATACATTACAGCATTTGCACCCTTGGGCATATAGCCCAGAGAAATAACTAATGTCCATATAAAAAAATCACACTGCCATGTGTGTAACTATGCAACAATCTTGCATGTTCTTTACATGTACCCCCAAACCTAAAATGCAATTAAAAAAAAAAAAACCTGTACACAAATATTCATTGCAGCCTTATTTGTAATAGCCAAGAACTGGAAACAACACAAATGTCCTTCGGCAGGTGAATGGTTAAACTATGGTACATTAATAACATGGAATACTACTCAGAGAAAGAAAGGAACTATATTGATATATTGAACAACTTGGATGGATCTCAAGAATATATTGAGTGAAAAAAGTCATTTCAAAAGGTTACATACTATGTGATTCTATTTTATAACATTCTTGAAATAACAAATTTGTGGAGATAGAAAACAGATTAATGGATGGCAGGGGTTAGGAATGGGGAAAGTGGAGGAAGATGTGTATGGCTATAAAGGAGTAGCAAAAAGGAGCCTTGAGGTGATGGAACAGATCTGGATCTGAATTGTGGGTGGTGACCCAAAGCTACAAGTGATAAAATTGCATAGAAATATAAAACCCACACAAATGAATTCATTTAAAACGGATGAAATCTGAATAAGCTCTGTGGATTGAAGCAATGACAATTTCTTGCCTGTGAAAATTTACTACAGTAGTTCTCCCTTATCCTCAGTGATATGTTCCAAGACCCCCAGTGGATGCCTAAAACTATGGATAAATACCAAATTCAACATACACTGTGTTTTTTCCTATAAATACTTACTATGTAGGTATAGGGATTTAATTTATAAATTAGGCATAGTATGAGATTAACAACAATAATAATAAAATAGAACAAGTATAACTATACTGCAATAAAAGTTATATGAATGTAGTCTCTCTTGAAAAACTAGTATTTTCAGACTGTGATTGACCACAGTTGACTGAAACTACAGAGGGCAAAACCATGGATAAAGGGGAAACTACTGTATACTCATGCAAGATGTTACAGTTGGGGGAGTCTAAATGAGGGTACATGCTATCTGCCTGTACATTTTGTTCTGCAACTTCCTGTTAACCTATAATTTTTTCAAAATTAAAACTTCTTTTAAAAGGATGTTTTTACTATGAAGATGTAACAGAAATACCCATGCAAAGAGCAAAGTATCAACATTCATAAAGCAAAACTAAAGGAAATATAGGGAAAAGGAGAAATACATGGTTATTAGGATATAGAAGATCTATACAGCATAATAAGGTAGTTCTCATTGCTAACATTAAGCTCTGTGTAACTGAAAAAAGATAATACATCTTCAAATGTTCATAGAACACTTAAAAAAACTGACCAAATAACATTCCACCAAAAAAACCTCAATAAATTCAAATTAGAAATATTTAACATTCTCTGAAAGCAACACAAAACTAGAAATTATAACTAAGATAATAAACGAAAATATAAATATATATTTGCCATCCATAAACAACTCACAGATTATAACTCCCTCCAAAAAAAAATCGTATCTTGACAATAACCAAAATAAATCACTATACATCAAGACCCATGGCATAAAACTAAAGCAGTAGTCAGAAAAAGGTCATAGTGTAAAATACATGTACAGTGTTATGGTTTCAACAAATGAAGAATGAAAATAAAGAAAAGTTTTGGGATGTCTTTATAAAATGATCACAATACTGGGCTGGGTGCAGTAACTCACGCCTGTAATCCCAGCACTTTGGGAGGCCGAGGCAGGCGGATCACGTGAGGTCGGGAGTTTAAGACCAGCCTGACCAACATGGAGAAACTCTGCCTTTACTAAAAATACAAAATTAGCCAGGCGTGATGGCACATGCCTGTAATCCCAGCTATTCCAAAGGCTGAGGCAGAAGAATTGCTTGAACCTGGGAAGCAGAGGTTGCAGTAAGCCAAGATTGCACCATTGCACTCCAGCCTGGGCAACAAGAGTGAAACTCCATCTTAAGAAAACAAATGATCATGACACTGAAAGCAGAAAATTTTCCTGGAATTCAAAAATGATTCAATATTTAATATAAACCCTTCATATTGAGAGAAGATAAAAAAAACATACGATATCGCCATAGATAATGAACTGCATTTAACAACATTCAACAACCTTTCTTGATTTAAAAAAAAAATAACAACTAAATACAGTAAGAATAGCTAAAAAGTTCCTTTACATGATCAAATATTTGTCTCAGTCCAAAAGTCAGAATAATGCCCAATGGGGAAACATTAGAAGAATTCCCAAAAAAAAACCATCAAGTATATCCACTATTTTCTCTACAACTTAATGTTGTCCTGAAGGTATTAGCTAACATAACTAGCCAAGAAAAAAAAATCAAATGAAAAAACCAAAAGGAAGTGGTAAAATTATTGCTAATTACAGATTATATGATTGTATACTTGGACACTCTCAAAGAATCAACCAAAAAAGTTATTAGAAACAGTAAGACTATAATTATAGTTGAATATAAAATTAGTATTGGAAATCACTACATTCATATATACAATCAGCTGAGAAATACAAAAAATTCTTTGACTCACACTCATCGAAGCATTTGTTGTTCTTTTCTAAATGAAATTAATGCTATTTGGAACATTACTACAGCAGGAATTTTTGTTCAATAATATCTAATGACTTGAACTAAAAATATACAAGTGTCCTAGAAGGAAATACTTGGAACTTCAATATAATAGAATCACACAGAGGACACAGTAAACTTTTTAAAACCTCAATATCCAATGTTTTACTGTACTCAAACTAAAAATGCTAAAGGTTGAAATATAACAGAATATCTCAATTCAATCAATATAACTAAATCTTCCTTATTTTGGGTAAAAAAATTAACATTCTATAAACCTGGTGGTTTTTCACCAACCTTCATATATGCAACATTTTTTACCTTTTTCGCCCTTTCTACCAAACTTAAGTGTTTCAAACAACCATAACATAAGCCCTATCCAGTTTATCAAAATGTTTTAGATGAGATTTAGCAATACATAAATCTAATGATCGGTGGGCATAGTGGCTCATGCCTGTAACACCAACAATTTGTGAGGCCAAGACAGGTAGGTCACTTGAGGCCAAGAGTTCAAGGCCAGCCTGGTCAACATGGCGAAACCCCATCTCAACTAAAAAAACACAAAAATTAGTCAGGCATGGTGGTGAATGCCTACAATCTCAGCAACTCGGAGGCTGAGGCACAAGAATTGCTTGAGCTTGGCAGGAAGAGGATGCAGTGAGCCAAGACTGCGCCACTGCACTGCACTCCAGCCTGGGTAACAGAGTAAGACTACATCTCAAAAAAAAAAAAAAAAAAAAAAAAGCTAAAGATTAATTGATATACAGGTCTTAACATTTATAACTATGTTGACTTCTTTGTCAGCCTATTTATTTAACCACCAAAGGCTTCAGCAAGAATTACCTTCATATTTAGGCAAAATAATAACAATGATTTATTTTTGTCTAAAGAGTAAGAATCTAGTATTTCTGGCTTTTGTTTTTTTGGGGCATATAACTTAACACCATTTTTCCTTACCGACTAATGTTTTATTATACATAAAAGCTATACCTAAAAATTCCTTTTGAGTTTATTTCTGAATTCTCACAACTCTATCTTTGGTCTATATGCCTATTTATACACTGTACCAAACTATTTTAATTAATGAAGCATTTGATACATGGTAGACCGCTGCTTCTCATTCCTCTTCTTTTTTAGAATTCCCATGGTTATTCTTACATGCTATTTTTCCATTAAAACTATGGAATATGTGTGCCTAGATTTTTTTTAAATATTATTGGTATTTTTACTGTGATCACACATTTTTAGATTAATTTAGAGAGAACTGATCTCATTATAATACTGAGTCTTTCCATCCAATAATAGGATATATCCCTTAATTATGTCTGAGTACACAATTCTTTTTCTTTTTCTTTCTTTCTTTTTTTTTTTTTTTTTGAGACAGAGTCTTACTCTGTTACCTGGAGTGCAGCGGGCTGGAGTGCAGCGGTGCAATCTCAGCTCACTTCAACCTCCACCTCCTGGGTTCAAGCGATTCTCCTGCCTCAGCTACCTTAGTAGTTAGGATTACAGACACCTGCCACTATGCCCAGCTAATTTTTTGTATTTTTAGTACAGACATGGTTTCGCCATGTTGGCCAAACTGGTCTCAAACTCCTGACCTTGTGATTCACCCACCTCGGCCTCCCAAAGAGTTGGGATTACAGGCATGAGCCACCGCACCCGACCCACAATTCTTTAAGTATGAAATCATATTGAATGAATACCTATCAAGCAAGGAATGCTTGCAAAATTATTTTCTTATCTACCAAACTAAGAGTAAATATCAAGAGGTGTTCATAGACACCTTCTCCTTTAAGAACCAACTGTAGTTGATAAAAGACACTTGTATTTTTACTAGTGTATCATGAAACAAACATTTAACTTTCTTCAAAAGGTTACAAACTATGTTTGTCAACATAGCTAGATTGAGGAAATACCTAACATGTGCTATTTGCAGGGAGAGAGGGAAGAAGGCATGAAAATTGTATAAGAACAAATCCCTATCCTTAAATGGCTTTCAATTAAAGTGGAGATACAAGAAGAGAAATAGGAATATGACTACCTTCCTCAATTCCCTTGTTTAAATTTCTTCCCCAACAACCCCATTTTCAGAGGCAAAAACAAACCAAATAAGAAAATTATGGCTAACTCCTTTGGGAAGGTGAACATCTTATGACAATGATCAGTCTCTAAAATTACAGAGAATGAAATGTCTAGAAAGTTATAATTTGTAAACAAATAAGGTATCCAGAAGTAAAATCTATAAGACTGCTTGTAGCATTAGTCAATGGTAGAAACAAAACTTAATGGTTGCTGACTTAGAAAATGAACCAACTCCCAAGGTAATGCATATTTGCCAGCATAATGCAGAAATACAAACTTGTAACTTTATATAACCCAAATCTTCCCTCACTATGGTGTGTAGCCTTAATGACTTCTATGAATATAAATTCAGCATTTATATTATGATTTAAGTTTCACTAATAGTTGAAAAGATCAGAGATAAATACACTATTGAATCTGAAAGGCAGAAAAACTGTGTGTGGAATTATACTAAATCCCTCCATATTACATTCTGAAGTAAAAATATAATAAAATTTCAAACGATGTTATATGGAGTATTGATATTCTACCATAAAGAATAATTTTGGAATAGTTATACAATATATGGTCAGTCCTGATCCATGACCTCTCCAGTAAAAGCATTTGGGAAACTGAGAATATGTAGACAGCAGTTACTTTTTGCAGATATCAGGTAGATTTCTAAGCTATATAATCAATGTAGACAGTGTTGAGCAAAACAACATACTTTATTGCCCCTTTTGCCTTTAAGTCTTTAAGTAAATCCTAGTCCAGCCCTCAAAACTGATTGCTATAATTTGGGTATTTGACTCTCCAAATCTCACGTTGAAATCTGTCCCCCAGTGTTGGAGGTGTGGCCTAACGGGACGTGTTTAGGTCACGGGGGCAGATCTCATGAACAGATGAATGCCCTCCCTGGCGCACGGTAAGAGTTCTCACTCTATTAGTTCCTGGGAGAGCTGGTTATTAAAAAGAGAATGGCACCTCCCCCATCTCTTGCTTTCTCTCTCGCCAAGTGATCTCTGCATATGCTGGCTCCCTGTCACCTTCTGCCAGGAGTGAAGCAGCCTGAAGCCCTCACCAGATGCAGATGCTAGTGCCATACTTCTTGTATAGTCTGCAGAACGATAAGCCAAATAAACCTCATTTCTTTATAAGCTACCCAGCCTCAGGTATTCCTTTATAGCAACACTAAACAGACTAAGACACTATTTCCCAAAGAAAAAAGTCCAAGGATAAGCTCACATTACACACAAAAGGCAACAACTCACATTACACACATAACAAAATGTCCTGTGTTGTCTTCTTTTTACCACAACGTCCACTTTCACATTGTTGTGTTTTATTTCATGCTTTTTTGATTGTCATCAATCAGAAGGACAATGCTATTCTTTGTTGGATACCTGGTCTATGCTTCAAAAAGTAAAAAGCTCACTGAAATAGAAGCTACAATGGTTGAGAATGAGGTCACAAATATCAAAGAGACAAAGTGAAAAATGGCTCTGAAGCTTAACAAGCCAAGAAATGCTAGGTGCAGGTGACGCAGAAAAATCAGAGGGACGCTGTAAGGATAAGAAAGCTTCATACCCAAAATAACAGAAAGATCAAATTGAAGAAATTACATTTTTCAAGAAATGAAGTTTTCCTGCTTCTAAAGAACAATTAGTATACAATTTATTTGCCCAAAAAAAATTCTTTTATGAATCATAATAGCAAAAATAGTAGATGAAAGTTTTTGGATAGTCATTAGAATTAGCACGGTAGAGTTCTCTTATCAGACATTCTGTTATAACTAGATACAAATCTTTTACGATCAAAAAAGTCAATCTTTACACGGACATAGATGTAAAGTGCATTTTTGAAAATTTAAAAGTGCTTAAATCAACTAAACATCTCATATTTTTTTCTAAATTTCTTTTCTCTCCTCTTACAAAAAAATATAAGGGAAACAAGAAAAAGGGACTCACAAATTATAAAATCCACTACCACTCCTGGGATAAAAGCCATTCCAAAAGATTTCAAAAAATGAAAATAAAAAAATTAGCAGAGACAATTATTTTGCAATACTATGTATGCACTCAATTTCAGCTCTGATAGCTACCTACAAACTTATAATTTTACAAGCTTCAGGAATTCCAACTTAAAAATATGCCCTGCACTGAAGACTAAACAAACACATTTTTTATAGTAGTACCCAGACTGAGGCAATGCCCCAATTAAATGCTCCCATAGCATTTTACACTTCTCTTTTATAACATTCATCATACTCATTACTTAATGTTTGCAGTCTAAGATATACAGTCAGAGAGTTTTCTATTTTTATGTACCATACACCATTATAATCCAATGTCTAAACAATTGATACCCATAAATGTTTGTTGACTGAATAAACAAACTTTTTATTAAATTGTCTCTCAAAATTCTGTCATGATACCAGTGCTATATTATAAAATATTTCTAAAATAAGGGTCAATTGCTTTCTAGCAGTGACTATATAGCAGTAAAGAGGGGAAGAGAGCTGGGTGAATAGAATCTATTCAGAATAATTTGAGTAGTTATTCTTTTGGTTTTACAAACCCTGCCCCACTTGCTGTTACCCTCCATTCCATGCCCAATGCCCCTAGGGGAGCATGGACATCTATTAGAAAAATTACAAAACCCTGCAATATAGAGCAATTATTACTCATATTACTAGGTAATATTCCTCAGGTATATTGGATTACAAATGAAGGTTTAAAACAATTGTTCTGCTATTTTTAAAAAATCTTTTCAAATTGTAAGAAAAATTCAAACTCAATCAAATATTACCATTTAATAATAAAGAGACTGAATATACATATTAGATATGCATTAAGACTAGTCAGAAAAGGAGATCAACAAAGAATAATCTACTTACATCAATGGAAAAGCAAAAAATGGGAGTGTCATGGCAAGTCTTGCTGTAAATTCATCAGGAAGATACCATAAATATACAATTAAACATGTAAACAGATAGAGAACTGAGGAATACAGAATTAATCTTCCAACCCATAATTTTTGTAATCTCTGATTTTTTTCCCTGAATTCTTCCAATGCTTGAATTTCCTGTTAAGAGAAAATTACTCCATGTTAATAAATTTCAAACTTCATTAAAAAATTAAAATGTTAAAAAATTTTAACATGACAGAAAGATTATATTTAAGAACTCTTAAAGTTCAATAAAGTATAATACCCTAACAGTTTAAAACAAAACATAATATGAAAAAGAAAACTATAAATGAAGTTAAAAATTTATAACACTTATTCTGACAAATCTTTTTATAATGCAAAATTAATTACTATTTTTAACCTATCAAATTGGCAAAGATTCAGGGAATGAAACTGGTATCAGTAAATAATATTTGTTGAATTAAGCAAGTAATAATTCTTCCTATAAAAAAGATTTTAAAAATCTAGCAATAAGAAAAAGAATAAAAATTAAAACAGTAACTCATCTATTTATCACTCTCAATATTCCCAGAAAATAATCATTTTTGATAATAGTACACAAAAAGCTGTGAAAATTTTGTAGACTGATAAAAACTGTTGTAAACTATCTCATCTATTTTGTCCTACCTGTAACACTGATTTACACCATGCTACAGCTCGCATTTCATTCTAACTGGCTCTGTTACTTGATACAGATTTCTTAAGTCACTGATAGACTTTGGATTTTTTTGAGATCACGTAACATTAAAGTTCTCAGACTCACTCTACATCATATCTAAATTCCCATACCAGGTTTGGTCTCCAAAATATATACAATAATATTTACTTAGTACCTAAAATGAATTAAAATACCTCACAGCCAAAGAGCATACCTTATCTATACTTTCTAGAACTTCTACAGTTGAAGGCTTTGTCTGTTATGGAAACAGAAATAAGAGACAGCATTAAAACTTATTATCACAAACCTTTATATTTTGCTATAATCAGTAAAGAACATTTATTTCAAAATTAAATTTTCTCAAATGTTGTCATGCAAGTATGTATTCTTGTTTATTTATAACTAAAATTTATTTAAATAAAAATAATTACAAACAGACTACATAAAATTAAAGAAATAAGAATTTCCCTACTTAAGTTTTTAATCCTAGAAAGACTTTTAATTCTGATAGCTCAATAGGTACCATTCTTAACCTCAATAGAACACACTGGTATAGAAAGAAACAAATTTTGGCTAGGCATGGTGGCTCACATCTGTAATCTCCGTACTTTTAGAGGCCAAGGCGGGTGGATCACTTCGGGTTAGGAGTTCAAGAACAGCCTGGCCAACATGGTGAAACCCCACCTCTACTAAAAATTAGCCAGACATGCTGGCATGCACTTGTAATTCCAGCTACTTGGTAGGCTGAGGCACAAGAATTGCTTGAACCCGGGAGGCAGAGGTTGCAGTGAGCCAAGATTGTGCCACTGTACTCCAGCACTCCAGCCTGGCTGACAAAGCAAGACTCCATCTAAAAAAAAAAGAAAAGAAAAACAAATTTTCCTCCAAAAAAATTCCTTAGGAATGATTACTCAAAAGAATTAACATATTAAAAAATTTACAGACTAAAGATGGTCTGATCTGCTACTGCTAAAAGTTCACTTAGGACTCTGGAGGTCAAAATCAACAGGCTATCTTTCTTCTAAATTCCTAAAGTGCTTTTTGAAGATCAGATTTTAAAAGGACATCTAAGAATACTTCGTTATAGAAAAGCTTGTTTGCCAAAGATGTTTTTTATACATCAAGAATAAAAACCAGCCAAAATCATTCATAAAACACTTGAAAAAATATTTACCAATTACATACTCAACAATCCAAGAGGGTAATGAATATCAGTTCATTGTAGTTCCCATAAGAGTTGTTAACATTAGAGTTAACCATATGAAATTGACATTTTGCTAAGTTGAAGCAGTTGAATACTGGCAATTTCATATGGTTCAACCTAATATGAAAGACAAAGGAAGAGAGATAAATTTGATCTTTGGACAGATTATTATAAGGCCATAACAGGGTCAATATAACGCTAATCCAAAACAAGGCTGTTCCAGCAACAGCGCAAAAACTAAATTATGTACCAAGTATAGTTAGACTCCATTATTATAGTAATAAGGAGTAAAAAAATAAGTAGTTTATCCTAGACTACCTTATCTCCTCTTACATTTGAAAAGAGCATTTATATAATTTATACAATTCATATTTTCTAGCTGTAACTTTGAGGTACTTCCTCTAAAATCTTATGCAATAAAACCAAACTGCATGTCTAATTTTGTTTAACCCGTAATTTCTACAAGCATATATAGTGTGACTTCAGTCAATATTTATGATAAGCTTCAAGTAAAAAGATACAGTCTGTAAAAAACAAGTAAGGTATAAAACACTTATTTTTTTGAGACAGAGTCTTGCTCTGTCACCCAGGCTGGAGTGCAGTGGCAGGATCTTGACGCACTCACTGCAACCTCCGCCTCCTAAGTTCAAGCCATTCTCCTACCTAAGCCTCCGGAGTAGCTGCGATTATGGGTATGCACCACCACGCCCAGCTAATTTTTGTATTTTTAGTAGAGACAGGGCTTCACCATATTGGCCAGGCTGGTCTCAAACTCCTTACCTCGTGACTCACCCACCTCGGCATCCCAAAGTGCTGGGATTACAGGCGTTAGCCACAGCACCTAGCCTAGAATACTTATTTTCAACTACCTTTCAAAGGAAGGTAGGCACTTAGGAAGTCTAAGAAGAAAACAAGAAAAGATAGCCATTTGCACACAAATACATAAATACAGAAATAAAAATAATTCATACATCAAAGTGAAACAATTCTGTTAAACAGAGGCATTGGACAACTATAGAACAAGTGGAAGTATTAAAATTAAAAAACAGAAAAGTAATTCAGAAGAGAAGAAAAAAAGAGTTAAGGAAAATAGCAAACTACTATTCAAGGCTATAATTAAAGAGACTTTCACAAATAGCTTTATGTGACATTTTTATGTTAGACTCAAGATCTAGCCGTCAAGAAAAGTACCTTACCCTCCATCGAGAAAATAATCCACCCATCTTTTATTTGTAGAAACTGGGCACAATGATAAATATCATCAATTGTCCAAAGGAATTCACAGCTAGAAATAAAGCAAGTATTTAAAATGTTAAGTTAAATACACAGCATATCCACTATAGACGTTGCAATACTGCCTAAAAAAGTTATGAAATATTAATTTCTTTGGACTCCACATATATGGAATTTCATTTCACATAGTCATTGGGATAGAATCTACCTTTTTTCTTTTTCTTTTTCTTTTTTTTTTTTTTGAGACAGAGTCTTTCTCTGTTGCCCAGGCTGGAGTGCAGTGGCGAGATTTCAACTCACTACAAATTTAAGCGATTCTTGTGCCTCAGCCTCCTGAGTAGCTTGGACTACAGGTGCATGCCACTACGCCTGGCTAATTTTTGTATTCTTGGTAGAGACGGAGTTTCACCATGTTGGCCAGGCTAGTCTCGAACTCCTGACCTCAAGTGATCCGCCCGCCTTGGCCTCCCAAAGTGCTGAAATTACAGGTGTGAGCCATCGCACACTGCCAAATCCACCTTTTAAAAATTCATTCTTCAAAACTAGAACAGACTTAAAAGTGAAAATAAAACTTTTCAAGCTTTTTAAATGACAATGCAGTTTAGAAATGTATATTCTTACCATTTTGCTATTTTCTATTCTTTAAAATAGGTTCTCTATATTGTTCTTGTAACAAAGTTTTACCATAACTACTTTCATACTACATACTTGAATAATTTTTACCATCCAGCTGTCTCCCAACTAAACTAGTTATTTGGAATAGCAGTGTTTTACAATGTTTAGAATATCACCTTACAAGTTATAATAGAAAGCCAACTGAGTTTTGAGTAAGAAAATAAGGATTACAAGGCTATCTATGACATTTAGCAAATTACTTAATGATTCTGAGCCTTAATTTTCTTTTCTCTAAATTAGAGTTAATAATCCTACCACTTTCTCACAGGATAGTCTTTAATATTACCATCTCACAGATAAGAAAACTAAGTGAAAAGAGGATTAGTGATTTGTCCAGCTCAGGAGCAATATGGCCTATAGTCCCTTTATCTTCAGATTTCTAGTCTCTATTACTGAACACTGCCGTTCAATACCCAAATAAACATTTCTCCCTGACATTTTGTATAAGTCCCTCAAGCCAGTTGATCTTCAATTCAGCTAGCTCTATAACCACTTCTTTTAGTTGTTTTTATATTACTCACGAATGTTTTATAATAGACAACAATATTATATTCTAAATCAACTTACTGGACAATAATTACATAAATTTTTATTCTTTTAAGTTGAAATGGTAAAAGTATACTTTCAAACTGACATATTTTAACCAGGTTACTGTTAGATACTTGCCAATGTATAAAACTACTTCTTTTCTACCCAAAAAAGGTTACCTGTGTTATACTTCTCACACTTTTTAACCATAAATGTAATCAGAAAATACCAGCATGAAGTAAAAACCCTCACTCTGCAACATTATTTATATATTGTAATTAGCATAAGGCATAGCTATCTTAGAGTTTCTCAGAAAAGTAGCTAATTGCTTAACTATAAAATACTTTTACTTACAAAGTAATTTTAAAGGACAGAAACACCTATAATCTGTCTTGAAAAACTCTAATGTTTATATGAATGTTTCAAGTCATACTTAAGCTGCAATCTAAATATTATTAATCATTTAGTATTAGCTTAGCACTCAAATTTCTAAAATGTGGTTGTAGAAAATCCAGGAACTTGAATGAATTAAACTGTAAAATTCTATCTAAATTATGACAGTAAATAAATCTAAAAACCTTCTTGAGATGCTAAAAATAATTACTGAAAAGGTGGGTGGAGGGAGTAGATTCATATGAATCACTTGTTCTCAAAATATACATCATTCCATTATTTTAGAACTAGTGTATAGCGTCTAGCAATGTTCTGTACATAACCAACCCACATATTTTGGTTTGAAGTAGAATTATATCCTTCTATGTCAAGTTTGTAACCATCACACCCTGAGACTGTGATCAGAATTTTTAATATTTGAAATTAATGACAACAACATCAGGTAAACACTTAATAAACACTTCATTTCTAGCAGGCCCTAAAACAAATGATGTGTGTGTGTGTTTGTGTGTGTGTGTTTTGAGACAGGGTCTTACTCTGTCACCAAGGCTGCAGTGCAGTGGCGTGATCTTGGCTCACTACAACTTCTGTCTCCAGGGTTAAAGTGATTCTTCCACCTCAGCCTCCAAAGGTGTAGCTGGGACTATATAGGCAAACGCCACCACACCTGGCTTTTTTTTTTTTTTTTTTTTTTGGTAGAGACGGGAGTTTCACCATGTTGGCCAGGTTGGTCTGGAACTCCTAGCCTCAAGTAATCTACCTGCCTCAGCCTCCCAAAGTGCTGGGATTATAGGTGTGAGTCACCATGCCCAGCCCAAATGCTTTATATTAATTTTAGCATTTAGATACTACTATACCTCCATTTTACAAATGAGATACCTAAGGCAAGAGAAGTAGTGTGCTAAGTAACATCCCAAAGACAGTAAGCAGCAGAACCAAACATAATATTTTAGTTTTTTTAAGTACCCACTTATTACCAATAACACAAAATCAGAAATAAAGTCTGCTTTACTTCTCACTCTGTCTGTTGCCCAGGCTGAAGTGCAGTGGTGTGATCTCAGCTCACTGCAACCTTCATTGTTCTAGCAATTTTTCTATCAAATTCTGATATTAAAGGAACTGATTTACTGTAATGCACATGTAATAGGTGGTACTTTCTAAAAGATGTGAAAACATAACAAAATTAAATAATTAAATCAAATATTTCTCCATAGCTTTAATTTCATACTTCTTCTGTATTCAACCACTGGTTCTCTCCTTTCCACCCAAACATCTTAACTCCAAGTCCTGTGGCCTATCACTTACTGTGAAATTTTGGAAAAATCATTTACTTAACCTATCTGCTACTCAATTTCCTCATCTGTAAAAGAGAGATAGATAGTTAAGGACCCTCTTAAATGTTGAAAGGCTTAAATGACACAATGTATTCTAAACTATTTACAACAGTGCCTAACACATAGTGATTGCTCAATATAAATTGTATTAACTGCTGTGGTTGTTGCTATTTTCTAATCCATCTCTCAGTTCTTTCAAATACATGGAAAATACATGGGAACCAAATAACCTTTGCATTTCCTTCTGAGGCATAAATCAATTTGCTTGCCCTGGATTGAACAGATGGTTCAACCTCAAGCGACTTGTCTCCAAGAACTCTTCCATTAACATGTACAGAGTGTTTCTTTCCACTCTGATACCACAACAGGACCTGTCATGACCTTAAGAGCTGGGTGTATCTAAGTGTGTTTTTCTTGAGACAGAGTCTTACTCTGTCTGTTGCCCAGGCTGGAGTGCAGTGGCACAACCTCAGTTCACTGCAACCTCTGCCTCTTGGTTTCAAGTGATTCTCTTGCCTCAGCCTTCCATATAGCAGGGATTACAGGCGCGTGCCACCACTCCCGGCTAATTTTTGTGTTTTTAGTAAAGACAGGGTTTCACCATGTTGCCCAGGCTGGTCTCAAACTCCTGACCTCAAGTGATCTGCCTGCCTCGGCCTCCCAAAATGCTGGGATTACAGGCATGAGCCACCACACCTGGCCTATGTTTTTCAATGAACAATAATGTCTACCACGTTATTTGAATGTTTTCTACTAATGGCTATTCACACTCAGTTTTGGGTGTCAGAATTTTAAATCTTGGAAAATGTTTTACTTAAATTTTCACCTCACTCCAAGCCACATTAAAATAATAAAACAGATCTGGATTCAAAATATGGCTCAACTACAGACTAACTATGCAACTTTGGACAGATTACCTAAACTCTCCAAGCCTCAGTTACTGCATTTGCAAAATGGTAAAAATATCTACACTTCATAGAATTGTAGTATAAATTGAATAAAATTATGTATGATTTGGCACAGTGTCCAACACATAGTAAGTGCTTAATAAATTGTAGCCATTATTATTATCAGAAAACAGATGTCGTATTTATATGAAACATATTTCTTTCTAACTTCTTATAAAGAAAGCACCTATTTCCTAATTCTAAAATTGGAAAATTATATTACAGTTTGTGTTTTTACTAAAATCAATTGCTCTCATTTTCTCTAGAATAAGAAATAAAGCAAAATATTCTGCAGACTCTGCCATTAAATAACCTTGTAGGCCTTTGAAGAAAACAGCAAAGAAAGTTTTATGTTTATCAAGTTCGAAAGTATAAGCTATTTAATCACCATCAACAGTACCTCCATAACATATTGTACTATACAATTGAAGAATAAAGGTGATTTGTTCTAGAACTCTAACTTTCAAATGTTGTAACTGAAAAGACAATTCTGAAATAGCCCAAGCCACATTTATTGCTCCTCAAAAAAAAAAAAATTTGAGTGCTTAATCTATTATATATTAAGCACTCAATATATAATGATTAAGTGCTTGCTTTCATGGTATGCCAATTTTCATCTGAACTAAATACCACCAAAAAAATTACTATTTGGTTATAAAGATTTCTATACGAAGTCATACCTTTTTAATAGCCATATAACTTCTCCCTTTTCTTGTATTATCTTCCAAGTTAATAATACATAAACACTATATAAGTTTATTAACAGCATTACTGAGCTGATCTCAATAGATGACAGAGAAACTTAAAATTCTAATTTTAAACGCACCACTCCTGTTTAAGAAAATGTGTTAAAAGTCAACTTGGTCCTCTGGGGGCTGCTGAGGAAAAGAGATAGCATTCCCTGCCAGGTTGAACATATTCCTGAAACCAAGCTTACTCACACCCACCAAGCTGCTGTTGAAGAGTCAATTTTGTCAGTGCTGACACCCAGGCCACAAAGAAAGGAGAAAACAGTAGACACTAAGCAACAAACAACAGAGGCCAGGGGAAAAGCGGAACACGGAAAACTCAGTGACTCACGGGTCTTGCTTAGTACTGTGACAGCACCATCAGCAAAGCTGAGTTCACCAATTACAACTCTTTCACAATCCGTAAACTACGTACTGATGGAATTTAGATTTGTTTTTCTCCTCCTGCCACGCCTCTGACACTACGCATCTTCATTCACCCTTCCTCTCCACCCCACAGCCCACCATCCCTGGAATAAGGACAATGGTTGGATTGCCTCTTCTCTAAGTAGCACGTACTCCACGCCCACACGCCAGAGCCCGGCAGCATGACACTGACAGTTTCCAGTTCCTTCTGCTCTTTCCAACTCTTGGAGCCTCCGCACAACTCAGAAAAACAAAAGGCGGACAGAACGCTCAAAGCGGATGGCTGGGCGTAGGAAATGCTAGTTTGGGACCTTCTGACCCTTCGCCTCGACACAGGTCGGCCAAAGAGCTGGGGTTCAAGACAGTTACCACCTGGAATCTCCCAGAACGAAGCTGGAGAAACCACCAGCCCTAGAGAGGAGAAAAGGGTCTCGAGACTCCAGCACCACCCCTGCCAGTGTGCTGAGAAATCCAGAGTACGAGGCGGCAAGCCTGGGTCTGCGCGCACCACCGCGCAGCCAGACTAGCCGCCGCCGCAGAGCTCTAGGCCCCTTGGCAGGAGGCGGGGGCACCGCGGAGAGGCAAGCGGGGAACCCTCAGCTTATTTCCCAGGGGCACAGCTCAGCATGCCTCTCCCCTGCAGAGCCCTCCCAACTGCCCTCGTCTTGAGCGTTCTACCTGCGAGGAGCGGGCGCAGCCCGGCCTGGGCGTCCACCCCCGCCAGTCTCGGCCGCCACCGCGCAGCCTGCCTCCGGAGCAAGCAGCAACAGCCACTGACAGAGAGACTGGCCCGGCGAACTCCTTCCCATCAAACCCCGCGCTCCCGCCGCTCGCCAATTGGCGCCGCGGCCGACGCGCGCCGCTCCCCCGACACGTGACCCTACCCGGGGCGGGCAGTTGTTGGGGTGGGTGGGCCGGGAGGTTGGCCTGCAGGTGTCTGTGCCTGTGGCCTCCGTAGCCAGCCTAGGCTGCTCTTTGTCGCGTTGCAGGCATGTACTGCCACTTATTATGACTCTTAGAATATAGTTATTTCTTACTCTTCCGCTGCCTCCTTTGCTTTTAAAGCCTGTTCTGCCAGGTCTCGCTGGAGAAGGAAACCCCTGAAACTGGTCCTGGTGGTCTTAGACCGCCGCGCGAGCGAAGAGTGGGGAATTAAGGAGGATGGAAATGGGTGCGTCTGGAAGGGAGTCCGTCCTGAGGAGTCCCCGATCAGCTGTCAGCCAGCCGGCAGCAGAGCAAGTTAAGACTACACAGTTCAGGAGAAGCCAGTTCCCATTCAAGCCAGTGGAGAAAAATCAGCCTGGCCCCCAGGAGTGCTTGACGCTCTCTCATTCATGGCCGTCAGAAAGGGTCATTTGACGACCTGGACGCTTACCTCACTGGCGTGAGGTAAGCTTCAAACGCCATATCATGTTACTTTAAAGCCTGCGGATAACAACATAAGCTGAGTTTTCTATCTTAGAACTCTCAACCTCAAGAACATTCTCCACAAGCCCTGATAGGTGGACCCACAAAAAACCACCCAGGCTATATTTGACTCAGATTTGAAACGCTGCCTAAACGGTATTAAGTTTCCTCCTCAACTGGAAAAGACAAATAACAAATGATACCTGAATGAGAAAAAGACTAGACGTGCATACAGTAATGTGTGAGCAGGGAAACTTCAGCAAAGGTTTTTATTATGCTTTACCCCTTTTACGTGCTTTACCCCATGTGCAGACATTTTTTATGGTTTTATTTTTCTATTTTAGTTACATACACAGAAAAGTTTCAATTATTTTTAAAGAGTATAGTAGTTTTAATATGTTACATTTAAACTTCGACGATGTAAACAGGTTATCAGGAAGCTAAGCATTGTCTGGTTCGTAAGAATAATTTATTATACTAGAAGCTACCACATAATTCACTGTGGAAGTTGCTTGCCCTAATTGCCTGAAATATTTAGTTACAGTTCTGTATACTTGAAAGGCTGAAAGGAAGGGAACTAAAGTTTAGTGTGTTACTGTGGATCACTTTCCAAATGCAGAAGAAAATGGACAGAAACATTTCACCTGTTTTGATATGGAAATTTAGCCATTTTGTTTTTCAACCTTTGCTGTTTCTGTATTAAAGTCCTGTGCAGTTTTGCAAATACATTTCACCTCAGAAAGATCTCTTTTCCTAAAAAGACTGGGAAGAATGGCTTTCCACTTGTCAATAATGTGGCCTCTGGTTTGTCTGTATTCTAGCCTGGGCTACCAAGCAAGACCCCCACCTCTAAAAAAAAGAGGGAGAGTAGCGGGTGGGGGGAGGGGACAAAGAAGAGCTGGTTGATGCACCAGAGTCCAGAAACCTACTCCTGAGATAAAATTCCCTAGGGAATTGCTCTACCAAGACTAAAGATTTGACCTGGCAAGAGGAGGGAGAGAAGTATTTAATCATTAACTCTTTTAATCCTCCCAACAACCTTTTTAGTATAGTATCATTTTTCAAATGAGGAAACTGAAAAGTAGAAAGATTATGTACACTGTTGAAGGTAACAACATAAAAGATTATGCACACCGTTGTTACCTTCAACAGTGTACATAATCTTTCACTGCCTCCTTTATATCAAGAAAAGTTCATCAAGCAAATAAAGTGAGGGAAAGACATTACAAGCAGAGGAATCAACATATACACTATTGTGACTGGACTTCAGGCTACAGGGTGATTCCAAGTATTTATTCAGAAGGCCATGTCTTAAGTGCTGAGGATGCAGGGATAAATAAACAGCTGTCCTAAAGCAGCTGACACTAGTGAGAGAAACCTTAAAAAAAAATACAATGTAGACTAAATAAGTTCTGTGATAGAGGCTAATGTTCACGATATTGGAAAATGATAAGACAACAGCAGCCGGAGGGGATGTGGAAAAGCCAGTGAAGGTGCTGCTTTAGCAGAGTCCAGATGTCAAGAGTTATTCCCTACTAATCCTGAAATTGTTCTGGGATAGGGTCTATGGAAATGAAATCCAAAGAACAACAGAAAAGAACACCAGAGAATACTTTGAAAGAAGAAAAAATTGCTCTAGCCGATGGAGTTTTAAGTGGTCTAGTTTAACAAATAGGTTGAATTTATCTAGGTGCTATGTGAACGTACGTAAGTGGCATTCATTGATCTTGTCAGAGAGGTTAGGTAAGGCTTCTTTGAGGAAGTCACACTAGACTGGAGATCTGAAAGATGAGAAACTGAAAAACGGAGAGAGGGAAACAGAGGGAATATCATATGTAAAGCCCTTTTGTCAGGAGGGAACACCACAAGCCTGGGGACTGAAAGGAGGCTGTTGTGGCTAGAGCCTAGGTTGCAGGGACAGAGTGCACCAGTTTGAAGCTGGAGACCAGACTAAGCAGAGTCTGATTGGCCATATTAAGAACCGTAATCTTAAGAGAAAAAGGGAGGGGGAGGGTATTTGACATGATCAGATCTATGTTTTGAAAAGATCACTCCAGCTGCAGTGTGGGAACACGAGCAGAGCCAGCACTGGACTAATTAAATCTATGACTGGTGGTTGGTGTTAGTAGACATTCAAATGGATTGGGATAGGAACAAGGAGATGGACAGAAGCGGGGGAAATGGAACAATAGGAAGTAAAGTGGGAGGTCTTGGTGATGGATTCAAATATCATGGGGTGGGATGGGGACAGAGGGAGAAGGAGGAGTCGGATAACTCAGAATTTCTAGCAGACCCAGTGGCTGGATAGTAATGCCATCATTGAGATATGGAGGACACTGGAAGAAAGCCAGGTTTGGAGGGAAAGGGTAATTTCAATTTGAACACGTTTAGTTTAAGATATTTTTGTGACTTCAAGGGAAGATGTAAACAGTTAGATCTATGGGTCTGTAGCACTGGGCTGAAGAAAAAAAAATGTTACCATTTGCAATTTGTCATTTTCCGCAGGGTACTTCTTTTTTCAAAATACAGATATCTTTATTGTAAGCAAGATGTTTTATTTTTAAACATATTTAGAAGCATTGAACCCAGGAGGCAGAGGTTGCAGTGAGCCGAGATCGCATCATTGCACTCCAGCCTGAGTAACAAGAGCAAAACTCAGTCTGAAAATAAATAAATAAATAAAAATAAATATATTGAGAAGAACAGAACTTTAAAAATGAGTCTGTAGAGCAGTTTCCCAGACTTCTCTGAGAGTCACCAGGGTCCCTTATCAAAAACTCAAATTCTCAGACCCCTCCCCTGGAGATTCTGATTTCACTTGTCTGGTAAGGGGGGGCTAGAAATGTGGATTTTTAACAAATGGCACTGGAGAGTCTTATCACTGAGTTTCTCTGGGAAGTGGTATGCCAATGCCAGAGGCTACCTGCATAAGAGTCACCACAGTGCTTATTGAAATATAGATTCTCAGGCCCTGCAGACTAAATCTCTAGGGATAGAAGGGTTGTAAGGAATGGAAAAAGGAATATGGTACCATGTCAGGTGGTCCAAGACCTCACACTTCATCTTTGACAGAGATGTCCTACGCTTTCCACTGGGCAGCGCAGAGGAAAGTGGGTGTCCTTTGCTGGGTGATGCATATTAATGATAACAGCTCTTTGCCTAGGCCTCCTGCCCTGTCCACTGAAATGGCACTCAGCCCACTTAGATCATCTCTTTTTTCCACCAATCCTATCAAGGTTCATTGTTCCCTCCTGGCCACCAAATATTTTTCAATGTTATTTCCAGCACCCTGTCTTTCTACTCCTGGTTCAGGTGTTTTTCAGCAAATCTCCATGGCCAGAGCTGGGGAGAAATAGGGTCAAATGCTATGTTTCATTCTTGACATGGCTTTTTTTGTTCTTGAGAACCTACTTTGGAAGCGTTTTTAAAGACTGAGCTGTGTCAGGAAGGAAAAACTTTTCCTCTGCTCTCTTATCTTTCCTCTTTGGGGGACTGCAAATTAAAACGACAAAGATAGCAAGAAAAAAAAATTTAATTACATATGTACACAGAGAGAGAGACAGAAAGAGAAATTCACAAATAACTGTGACCCTAGGTGGTTAGAATTTGGAGCTTATATACCATCTTACTAGGGGATGAAGAAGGGCAGAGAGGCCCTTCTAAGAGAATAAATGACTTCTTCAAAGGAAGTGAGGGAGAGACAAAGCACTTAGAGGAAACAAAAGACTTTTTGGAAAGAAAAATGGACCTTTAGGAGACTAGATGGAAGATATGATAGTTTTGTAACAACGTCCGGGTATGGTACAGATGTCTCCTCTCTCAGAAGAAAATATTAGAGTTGCTCCCCAGGAGAGGATTTATAACAATTGAGTTCTTTGGGAAGGCTTTGCTTTTAGACACATAAGGGATATCAGGAACTCAAGTTCCTTCAGCTCAAAATAATTTTTATGCCATTGTAGCTTATTCTGAACCCCTTCAGTTATTTGTTCTCCTTTTAGTCTTGCTGTAACAATTCCAAGTCTCTGTGAGACACTGTAGATGCTTTTGAATAGAGGAAGAATCAGAACATATGAAGAAAAAAATGATTAGAATGATTTGTTTGTGATGACAAACATACAGAAAAGTTTATAAAACTAAAATTACTACTTAACACAATAACACAAACACTCATGTAACCCCATATGGGCCAAAGTAGAACATTCAACACTCTAAAAGGCCCAATGTGCTCCTTCCCTTATAACCTTCAAGTGCTTATAGATGGCTACTATAATGATTATTATCATATTCACTTTCTTGTTTTTCTTCCTAGTTTTACTGCCTAATTACTCATCTTTAAACAATTTCATTTTTGAGCTCTATGTAAATGGAATCACAGAGTAAGCTTTTTATTTACATCTTGAACTTTTTGATTAATCTATGTCTTTAAGATTTACCTAAGTTGATATGGCTGTAGTTTATTCATTTTCATTGCTGTATGTTACTATGTTCCATTGGTGTATCATAATTTATTTTATTGCTGATGGACATATAGGCTATTTCTAACTGCTGTAAAAATTTTTGTAAACACAGACACATATATGTGTGTTCTCTGAGTATGTGAATGTGTGTATAAATTTATTTATTTATTTATTTATATTCTGGAGCACGTAAACACAGATTTCTTTGGAGTCTTTACCTTGATATGTAATTCCAGGTTTGTAGAGCATGTTTATATTAATACACTTAACTTTACAAGGTCATGTCAAAATTTTTTAAATTGATTGTACCAATTTGTATAACCAACAACATACAAAAGTTTCTGTTGCCCTGCATCCTCACCAACACTTGATGTTGTCAGACATTTTAGTTTCTGTTACTCTAATGAATGTGTAATGCTGTTTTACTGTGACTCTATTTTGCATTTCCCTGATTTCTAATGAAAAATAGCCCCTTTTTACATGAGCATTGTCTAATTATTTAGGACTTTCCCCACTTTCCTATTGAATTGTTGTATTTTTCTTATTTTTGGTATTAATCTGTTATATAATGTTGAAACAAGTTTTATTGATTATGTATGCTACACATGCTTTTCCTACTTTGTTGCTTGTACTTTCATTGTCTTAATGTCTTTTGATGAAAACAAATTATCAGTGGAGTAAAATTCATCACTCTTCCCTTATAAGTAATGATATCTGTATCCTATTTAAGAAATCTTTTCCAACCCTAAGGTCATTAAGACTTTTATATTGTCTTCTAAAATTTTATTGCTTTGCTTTTCAAATATTATTCTAGGCAGACCTGAAATTAATGTTCTTACATATGGAGAAAGGGAGGCATATATAGATCCCCAACCCTTCCATCTGGAAAATTAGACCAGCACTATTTGTTGAAAGATGGTCCGCTCTGCCCTACCCTGCAGTGTCATCTTGGTCATGAACCAAGTAGTCATATATGTATGGAGTTGTTTCTGACCTTGGTATTCTTTCCATTGATCTATTATCTTTTTTATATATTGCTGGATTTAATATGCTAACATTTTGTTTAAGATTTCAGGGGATCTCACAAATAAGACTGACCTGTAATTTTTCTTTTTGGTAATGTCTTTCCCTGAATTTGGTACCAAATTATTATAGCTACTCTCATAAAATGAATTAGGGAATACACTTTCTTTTTCCTATTCAATTGTCATTACTTTTACCCACTTATTCTTTTTGTTTCTGGAATCAAGTTGTCAAGAACTCCCAAAACTCTATGTGGATTTTTATTAAAACTTCTGTTTGTATATTAATTTCAGGGAAAACAAAATTCTTCTACATGAGCCTTTCCTTAACAGGAGTCTGCATTTGTTCAAATATCCTCATATATGTTTTCCAGAAAATTTATCATTTTCATTATATAGGTCATGTATCTTATAGTAGGCAGAATTCCAAAGTCCCTCTAAGATTTCCACCCTTACTCAGTAAAACACTAATCTAGGCACTGCTAAGAATTTACAGATAAGTTAAAGACCTTAAAGTAGGAAAATTATTGTGGATATCTGGTTAGCCCAATCTAATCCCTTGAGCCTTCATAAAAAGAGAAATTTCTTCAGCTGGAGTCAGCCAGATGTGGCAAAAAAGAAAAACTGAGAAAACATGAGGCAGAAAGATCAGAGACATTCAAATCATAAAAAAGTCTTGATGCTGCCGTGTGGTGGCTCACGCCTATAATCTCAGCACTTTGGGAGGCTGAGGCAGGTGGATCACTTGAGCTCAGGAGTTCCAGACCAGCAACATGGTGAAACCCCATCTCCACTAATAATATAAAAATCAGCGAGCCAAGAACGGTGGCTCAAGCCTGTAATCCGAGCACTTTGGGAGGCTGAGGCAGGCAGACATGAGGTCAAGAGATCGAGACCATCCTGGCCAACATGGTGAAACCCCATCTCTACCAAAAATACAAAAATTAGCTGGGCGTGGTGGCGTGCGCCTGTAGTCCCAGCTATTCAGGAGGCTGAGGCAGGAGAATTGCTTAAAACTGGGAGGCAGAGGTTGCAGTGAGCCGAGATTGTGCAACTGCACTCCAGCCTGGCACCTGGCGACAAAGTGAGACTCTGTCTCAAAAAAAAAAAAAAAAAAAAAAATCAGCTGGGTATGATGGCACATGCCTGTGGTCCCAGCTACTTCAGAGGCTGAGGCAAGAGGATTTCTTGAACCCAGGAGGCGGAGATTGCAGTAAGCTGAGATTGCACCACTGCACTCCAGCCTGAGTGACAGAGATTCCATCTCAAAAAAAAAAAAAAAGAAAAAAGAAAAAATACAGGTAGCTTCTAGAAGGTAAGAATGGTTCCTAGCTGACAGCTAGCAAGCAATGGAGAGCTTAGCTCTACAAGTGCATGGAACTAAATTCTGTCAACCACCTGAATAAGCAGGGAACAGATTATCCCTTAGAGCCTCCAGAAAGGAACACAGTAATACCTTGATTGCAGCCTTGTGAAACCTAGCACAGAGAACTAGCTGAGTCACTCTGTGCCTGGATTTCTGACCTACAGAACTGTGAGATAATAAATGAGTGTCATTTTAAGCTGGTAAATTATGGTAATGTGTTATGGCAGGAAAAGAAAACTAATATATATCTTATTAGGCAAAAATATTTTTGGTAGCTCATCAGGTAGGCCTTTAAGTAGAATGGGTCCATGAAGGTCACATTACTCAAATCCTGTGGCTGAAATTGTTTCACCTTTTAGAATTTTGACTAAAAATGAATATGCTGTATTTATAAGGCAGATGGCACTTGGAGTTGCTATCAGCTACCTCCTGAAAATGGGCTTGATAGAGAAGGCAGATACTACTTGGGAAAAGAAGGCAGTTAATACAGGAAAAACACAGCACCAAAAGCCAAAAGCATGGGATAAGAGCAGAATGAGCAGCATAGCTTCTCAGCCTCTGTTTGCTCATTTCGGATTTGAACTCATCCATCACATTCTCCTGAAATAAATGTGTGCTAAATGTGGTTCACATGTTCCACTTAAAAAGTGAGAAAATAGGCCATGCCCAGTGGCTCACACCTGTAATCCCAGTATTTTGGGAGGCCAAGGCAGGTGAATCACAAGGTCAGGAGTTTGAGACCAGTCTGGCCAAGATGGTGAAACCCGTCTCTATTAAAAATTAGCTGGGTGCAGTGGCAGGCGCTTGTAATCCCAGCTACTCAGGAGGCTGAGGTAGGAGAATCACTTGAGCCTGCAAGGCAGAGGTTGAAGTGAGCCAAGATCACACCACTGCACCCTAGCCTGGTTGACAGAGCAAGACTCCATCTCAAAAAAAATGGAGAAAATAAGCTCTAGATCTCTGTGAAGTAACTCTGCAAATATTGAATGTATTTTGATACTGACATTTATCGAGTCTAACATTAAAGGTTTCTATTATCATAAATAATACATAATTCCAGAAACCATTTGTGTCTGAAAGGCATGATTTAAAATTAGAACACAAGGTATCCTGGCATGAAGACCTGTCTCAAAACCCCATGTGAGCTCAATCTAGTTATCAAAAAAGAGAGAAACATTTCCTTCTTACAATTAAAAAAAAAGGTCTCATTATATATATATATATATATATGTTAATATATATGTTAATATATATATGCTAATATATATATGCTAAGTAGGTTTAAAATATATACATATATTTTAAATATATATATATGCTAAGTAGGTTTAAAAAATGCATTCTTGGCTTAGTGCTCAGTAACTACAAAAGGTGATATTCTAATGCTTCCTAAAAAATAAATGATACACATGACAAATCAGGTAGCTGGTGAAACTTGAGTCTTCCCTAATATGCATGTAAAGCTTACACATAAAATAAGGAAGATGTAGCTTTAGCTAATTCAGACTGAGATTTATTGTTAATAGGAGTCATAAGAGTGCATGGTATTTCACAAAGCGTAAAATATGGAAGACAGATTTCCTGCCCTGAGGAGCTTAGTAAAACATGTGCAGACAGTAGGTAACAGGAAAAATATTAAGTCATGGTGATTTACAAAGTGCTCATCAATGGAATACCAGGTACAAGAAGATGGCTTATAAAAACAATGGGAAAATGTCTGGCTTTTGGAAAAAGATCTTCTTGCAAAAGCTTGAAGAAATGAAAGTTCTAAGAAATGATGAAAGGGGAAAAACTGAAAGGAAAGGTGAAGAAAAAGGCTCAGGCTGCTATGAGACCTAAGCCAATGCGTGAGTTACAGAATGTAGGATTGATTTGACAAACCTCTAAAAATAGACAACTGGAAATTCTAACTATACATCTCATTTCTTATAAAACTTAAGAGACAGTTTTCTCAAATAATAGATACTAAACCAAACTTCTTGTTCAAGCCATATTATATTCTGTCTATAACAAGTCATATTATATTCTGTCTATAACATATGTACATATAAATAAAATTCCATGTAGATCTGTCTACTACTGAACTGTTAATAACTTTAGAAGTTTGATTTTTTGAGTTATAGTGTGAAAGTAACTTTACCTTAGAAGATATATTCAAAAGTACTAGTTTTCCTTATACATACATATATTACAGAAAAGGCCCAATGCTGTAGCAATACTGAAATCAGAACCAATATTTCCCTACAAGATAAAGACCAACTTCCTATGCAGTATATTCAAGGCCTGTATCATCTCCAGACTCCAACTTTGTGGACCAGACTTCTCTTTATTCCTCCAATAGGTTGTATTCATAAAATTGTCTGTCTCAGTAATTTGCCTATTTTTAAATGGATTATTTGGCCAGGCTCAGTGGCACATGCTTGTAATTCCAATATTTTGGAGGCCTAGGTGAGAGGACTGCTTGAGCCCAAGAGACTGAGTCTGCAGTGAACCATGATCACTACTGAAATCTAGCCTGGGCAACAGAGCAAGATACTGTCTCTAAAAAATAAAGTTAAAAAAAGAAAATTGGATCATTTGTCTTAATTAAAAGGTTTTGAATATTCTTTATATATTCTGAATACTAATTATTTTTAGATATGTAATTTTCAAATATTTCTCCAGGTCTGTGGCTTGTCTGTTCATTTATTTAACATTGTCTTCAAATAGCAAATTTTTTTAATTTTGATGAAGGAAATTTATAATTTTTATGGGCTTTGCCTTTAGTGTCATATCTAAGAAACATTTGCCTAACCCAAGATCACAAATATTTTATTCTATGTTTTAATCTACAGGCTTATATCTCAATATTTTGCTTTTAGGTCTTACAGTTATATTGAGTTGGTTTTGTAAAAGTATGAGGTATGGGTTAACATTCCTTTTCTTTGCATATGGATGTCAAACTGTTCCAGCACCATCTATTGAAAAGACTATCCTCTTCCATTGAATCACTTTTGTATCTTTGTCAAAAATCAATTGCCTGGATATTTGTGAGTCTATGTCTAGACTCTCTTATTTCCACTGACCCATGTTCTCTATTTTTGCCTTTTGCTATACCGTCGTGGCTACTATACTTTCATGGTAAGTCTTGATATGAAGTAGTGTGATCCCTCCAACTTTATTCTTGTTAAAAATTGTCTTGGCTAACCTAGTTCTATATGAACTTTTAAATAAACCTCAATTTCTAGAAAAATATTTTGCTGGAATTTTTATTGAGATTGCATTGATCTATAGATCACTTTGAGAAAAATTGGCTTATTAACAATATTGAGTTGTCCAATCCATGGATACAGTATTTCTATCCATTTATTTAGGTCTTTGATTTCCTTTATCATTATTTTGTAGTTTGCAGCATACATATTTGCATATTTTTGTATTTTAAATTTATAGCTAATTATTTCATTTTTCCCCATATACTGTTTTAAATTTTGCTTCCCAAATATTTATTGGCAATATGTAGAAATAAGAATTATTTTTATCTTTGTACCTTTTGTTACTTTTCTAAAATGACTAATTCATTCTAGGCTTTTTTTATAGATCCCTTGGGGTTTTTTATATAAAAATTACATAGTCTGAACAGAGAGTTTTATCTTTTCCTTTCCAGTCTGTATTTGTTTTAATCTTGTTTCTCGCCTTGCTGCACTATCTAGTACCTCCAGAACAATGTTGAGTAGAATAGTGAAAGCAGACATCCTTGCCTTACACTCAGTCTTAGGGAGAAAACATTGAATCTTTCACTTGTAATACATTAGATGTAGATCTTTTTATCAGGATATGGAGGTTCCCTAGTTTGTGGAAAACATTTATCATGAACAAATTTTGAATCTTGTCAAATGTTCTTTCTGCAACTACTGAGATGATCATATGGTTTTTCTTATTAAGTTACTGTAATGAATGACATTGATTTCAAATCTTGAACAAGCCTTGTGTTCCTGGAATAAACTCTAGGTGGTCATGACATGCTATTCTTTTTATATATTGTTGGATTCAATTTACTAGTATTTTGTTAAAGATTTCACATTCATGTTTATGGGAATATTGCTCTCTAGTTTCCTTTCTTATTATGGATGTCTTTGTTTGGTAAATGAGTTGGGAAGTGTTCTCCTGTTTTCTGAAAGAAAGTGTGACGTATTGGTATTTGTGTTTGGTAGAACTTACCAGCAAAACCAGTTTCATTGTTGGAAAGTTTTTAACTGCAAACTCAAAATCTTCAATAAATGTAAAACAATTCAGATGATTTAGTTCTTGAGTGAGCATTGACAGTTTGTGTATTTCAATAAATTAATCTCTTTCAACTAAGTTGTCAAATCTATTAGTATAAAGTTGTTCACAATATTCCCTTATTTGCTTTTGTTTGTTTTGTTTTGTTTTGTTTTTGTTTTTGTTTTTTTGAAACAGGGTTTCACTCTGTTGCCCAGGCTGGAGTGCAGTGTCACAATCTCAGCTCACTGCAACCTCTGCCTCTTGGGTCAAAGAGATCCTCCTGCCTCATCCTCCGGAGTAGCTGGGACTACAGGCATGGGCCACCATACCCAGCAGACTTTAGTAATTTTAGTAGAGACAGGGTTTTGCCATGTAGGCCAGACTGATCTTAAACTCCTGACCTCAGGCAATCTGCCCACCTCAGCCTCCCAAAGTGCTGGGATTACAGGCGTGAGCCACCATGCCCGGCCCTGCTACTTTCATGTTTGATATTGGTAATTTATATCATCTCTCTCTCTTTTTCTCAGTCTGGCTAAAGGTTTATCTCTTTTAAAAAATAAGCTTTTTGTTTCATTAATTTTTCTCTATTATTTTTCTACTTGTAATTTCGTTGACTTTTGCTTTTCATCATTTCCTTCCATCTGTTTGCTTTGGGTTTAACATGCTCTTCTCTCATTTTTTTAAGTGGAAATTTTGATCACTGATGTGAGACATTCTTATTTTCTAATCTTAGCAATTAATGCTACAGATTTCTTACTAATCACTGTTTTAGCTCCATCCCCATATTTTGATGTTATGTTTCATATTTTCCTTCAATCAAAATGTTTTCTAATTTCCCTATGACTTTGTTTTACCCATGCCATATTTAGAAATCATATCGTGTGTGTAGTATCTAAATATATGGTGATTTTCCAAATATCTTTTTGTGATTGATTCCTAACTTAATTGTTTTATATCTGAGATCATGGTTTGCATGATTTTACTTTTTAAAAATTTGTTAAGGCTGGGAGTGGTGGCTCACAACTGTAATCCCAGCACCTTGGGAAGCCGAGGTGGGCAGATCATCTGAGGTCAGGAGTTCAAGACCAGTCTGGCCAACATGGTGAAACCCCATCTCTATTAAAAATACAAAAATTAGCCAGGCATGGTGGCGCACACCTGTAATCCCAGTTACTTGGGAGGCTGAGTGAGGCAGGAGAATCATTTGAACCCGGGAGGCCAAGGTTGCAGTAGCCGAGATTGCACCATTTCACTCTAGCCTGGATGACAGAGTGAGACCCTGACTCAAAAAAAAAAAAAGGAAAAAAGAAATTTGGGCCTGGCACAGTGGCTCATGCTTTTAAGCCCAGCATATTGGGAGGACAAGGCAAGTGGATTGCTTGAATCAAGTGTTCAAGACCAGCCTGATCAACATGGTGAAACCCCATCTCTACTAAAATACAAAAATTAGCTGGGTGTGGTGGTGGGTGCCTGTGATCCCAGCTACTAGGGAGGCTGAGGCAGGAGAATCACTTGAACCCAGGGGGGCAGAGGTTGCTGTGAGCTAAGATTGCACCACTGCACTCCAGCCTGGGCAACAGGGTGAGGCTCCATGTCAAAAAAAAAGTTATAGTTTGTTTTATTGGCCATAATATTGTCTTTCTAGATAAATGTTTCATATGCATTTGAAAAGAATGTGTATACTAATATTGTTGGGTGGAGTGTTCTATAACTGTCAATTAAATATAGTTGGTTTCAAAAGTATTGTTCAGGTCTTTCATATCCTTATAACTTTCTGTTAACTTCTATCAATTACTAGGAGGAGGATGTTAAAGTCTTTATATGTAATTGTGGATTTATTGCTACCATGTTTTGCTTTATGTATTTTGAAGCTCTGTTGTTAGGTATAAACACATTTAAGATTATTATATGTTCTTGGTGAATTCACTATTTATCATCATGTGATGTTTCTTTATATTCCTGATAGTATCTTTATTCTAAAGACTATTTTGCCTAACACTAATATAACTGCTCCAGCAGTGTTTGATTAGTGATTGCATGGTATATCTCTATTCATACTTGTAACCTATCCTATATCTTTATACTGGAAGTGGGTTTCTTGTAAGCAATATTTAGTTGGGCCTTTTTTATACAATCTTACAATATCTACTTTTTTACAGTTTTATTGAGGTGTAATTTATGTATACCTTTTGATATTGTCCCACAGGTCCTTGAGGCTTTGCTTACTGATTTTTCAATCTATAATATGTTTCTCAGATTAGATACTATTATCTATCTTCAAGTTCACCAACTCTTCCTCTGTCATCTGCAAATTCCTATTGAGCCCATCCAGTGAATTTTTATTTTGAGTATGCTATTTTTAGTTCTAAAATTTTCATTTAGGTTTTTAAAAATAATTTCTAACTAAGTGGTGGCCACTGCACAAACTAGATTCTGCTCACTCTGGACCTCACTCCGCTTCGTCCATGACAGATTATATGACACATGATACATCAGACATGTCATGTCTGACAAACCTGATATGGCTGAGATCAAGAAATTTGATGTCAGAAGACAGAATTGCAAGAGAAAAATCCACTGCCTTCCAAAGAAACAACAGAACAGGAGAAGCAAGCAGACAAATCTTCTGGAGGCATGTGCCACCAATATGCACCATATATTCAACAAGAATTGCCTTCTTATTTTACTTATTTCAGCTGTTTAATTTTGTAAGCTGCAAAGAGGTTGGATCAGCTTTTAAAGGACTCTGTAGCCCTTTTCACATCAGACAATAGAAAACTGCTGACAATGAAGACACATCTGCCTCTCCCATCTGCTTGTCTGGCTGGCAAGGAAGGAAAATAACAAGCATGTTTGTGAAGGAAGAAGCAGAGTGGGTAGACAGCTAAATCTAGAGTAAAACCAAGCTGTCCCAAGGTGTCCTGCAGGCTCTCAAATGCAGTTTAAATGAAGTCGTTCAGATGTTTTTAATTATTAGAATGCACAAAATTTTATTTAAAAAATAAACAGTTTTGCCGGGTGCAGTGGCTCACGCCTGTAATCCCAGCACTTTGGGAGGCTGAGGCGGGTGGATCACGAGGTCAAGAGATCGAGACCATCCTGGTTAACATGGTGAAACCCCGTTTCTACTAAAAATACAAAAAATTAGCTGGGCATGGTGGTGCGTGCCTGTAATCCCAGCTATTCGGGAGGCCGAGGCAGGAGAATTGCCTGAACCCAGGAGGCGGAGATTGCAGTGAGCCGAGATCGCGCCATTGCACTCCAGCCTGGGTAACAAGAGTGAAACTCCGTCTCAAAAAAAAAAAATAAAAAAAATAAAAAATAAAAAAAAAAATAAAATAAACAGTTTTAGGCTGGACGTGGTGGCTCATGCCTGTAAACCCAACACTGGGAGGCCAAGGCAGGTGCATCACTTGAGGTCAAGAGTTTGAGACCAGCCCGGCCATCATGATGAAACCCCCGCCTTTACTAAAAATACAAAAATTAGCTGGGCATGGTGGCTCACACCTGTAATCTCATCTACTCAGGAGGCTGAGGCAGGAGAATTGCTTGAATCCAAGTAGCAGAAGTTGCAGTGAGCTAACACTACTGTCCTCCAGCCTGGGCAACAGAGTGAGACTCTGTCTCAATAAAAACAAACAAAAAACAGTTTTAAGCCCTTTAAAAATCTTTGTATTTCTCTGCTGAGAACTTTTCATTCACTTTAAGGTTGTTTACCTTTATTTCATGAAGCACAGTTATAATAGCTGCTTTAAAGTCTTTGATAATTTCATCATCTGGGGCATCTCAAGATTAGCACCTGTTGAATATCTTTCCTCTTAAAAAATTGTCACTTTTAAAAAACTCATTGTTTGTCAATTTTAGATTTATCCTAGGCATGTTAACTTTCTATTTTTTTATTGTATTTTATTTTATTTTGAGACAGGGTCTCCCCCTGTCACCCAAGCTGGAGTGCAGTGGCATCAATTCAGCTCACTGCAGCCTCCACCTCCCAGGTTCAAGCAGTTCTCCTGCTTCAGCCTCCTAAGTAGCTGGGATTACAGGCACATGCCACCACACCCAGCTAATTTTGTAGTTTTAGTAGAGATGGGATTTGGCCAGGTTGGCCAGGCTGGTCTCAAATTCCTGACCTCAGGTCATCCATCCACCTTGGCCTCCCAAAGTGCTGGGATTACAGGTGTGAACCACCATGCCCGGCCGACTTTTATTATTTATTTATTTATTTTTGCAGCAGTATATTACAGAAGACTTTTTTTTTTATAAAATAAAATGTTATAATCTATTTTTTAGATTCTGGATCTTATTTAATTTGGGGGCAGAATGATGATTGCTTTGCTTTCGTGTGTGAATAGCAAGGAATTTGGTCTTTCCCAAAAAGAGGTCTGGTCTTTGTCCCTGGCTCCTGGGAGATAATCTCCAAATCTTTAGTATTTCCTGAGTGACAGGAGTTCCTTTGTTAATGATGGTGGGCTTTCCTTACTGATAGTTTATGCTAACGAGTTGACTCATGGTAGGCCCATGGAATCAAGTCATATTAGCCCAACCTCTGGATAGGGAGAGGGCTGGAGATTGAGTTGAACGGTGTGGTTAGTCAATCAACCAATGAAGCCTACAAAATGAAGCCCCAGTAAAATCTTCAGATACCAATGCTCCAATGAACTTCCCAGGTTTGCAGCACTTCAGGCATATTGTAACACATGGATACCAGAGAATAATACATCCCAGAGACAATGGAAGCTTGTGGTTAGAACTCTCTCAGACTCTGCCCTATATATCTCTTTGGATGGTTGCAATTTATATCCTTTCCCTATAATAAACCGTAACTGTAAATATAATAGTTTTCAGTAAGTTCTAAGAGTCTTTCTAGTGAATTATCAAACCTGAATATGGTTTTGGAGTCATTCCTGAACTTGAAGTTAATGCCAGAAGTTTTGGGCCTACTTGGCATTCTAAAGGGCTGTGCCCTCAAATCTCACAGCTTGATTGCTTAGCATGCAATCAATCTAAGTTCAGAATGCAAGTTTCATCTTTCCTTCTATAGGTGACGGTCCAATGTTAGTTCAGGGTTTTTTGTTCTGTTTCGTTGTGTTATCATTTCTTTTTCCTAGACTGTTGTATTTATCTCATGTACTACCTGAAGGTTAGTCTGAGTTTTGAGATGTGTAGTTCAGTTCTCAAAGCCTTTGTTTATGTAAACTTGGGACTGTCTCACATATGTGCAACTCAGAGGTCAGACGTTGAATTATGCTGATATACCAACAGAATTTGGGAGTTGACTTCTACAAATATCTCCCAAGATTTCCTCCATACCCCCCCAGTCCAGAGAGGTTCCTTTTCTGATCTTCTAGCCAGAAAGATGGGATTCCTCTTGGACTCCTACCTGTCCATGTTGTTGCACAGTTCCCACAATTAAGGCTACCATGGGGCAATGCAAAGGAAAAAAAGATTTTAAAAAGCAGGAACTTACCGGACATCAGGTCCCCTTTTCTCAACTCCTCTATATAGAAAGCCAGGGAGCACACTGCTTCACCTCCACTATAGGCCAGCCATCTATAAGATAAAAAAGATAACAAAGGGAAAAAAAGAAACAAATATTACTGTCAGAGGCATTTGAACCAGAGTGACTCCATCTTGAATAGGGGTTGAGTAAAATAAAGCTGAGACTGAGTAGGCTGCATTCCCATCAAGCTTCACAAGATGAGACAGGAGGTCAGCAGGACTGGTATCACAAGATACAGGTCATAAAGACTCTGCTGATAAAACAGGATGTGGTAAAGAAGCCAGCCAAAACCCACAGAAACCAAGATGGCGATGAAAATGACCTCTAGTTGTCCTCACTGCTAGTTATATACTAATTATAATATATTAGCATGCTAAAAAACACTCCCACAAGCACCATGACAGTTTACAAATGACATGGCACTGTCTGGAAGCTACCCAATATGGTCTAAAAAGGAGAGGAACTCTCAGTTCCAGGAACTCCTCACCCCTATCCTTTTCACGAGTAAACTACCCCTTGTTTAGCATATAATCAAGAAATAACCATAAGCATACTCAGTCAAGCAGCCCATGCCAGACCAGGGCTTTTACAAAATGATTAATTTCAGAGTACTTCAGGGGCTTTTAGGAATATTTCACCTATATATCAATAAGTTATTCATATTTTCACCTATATAGCAATAAGTTATTCATATTTTCACCTATATATCAATGATTTGTGCATATTTTCCATCTAAATTATTTAGCCAGAATGTATTTATGACCTATTTCTCTGAGATGATGAAGTAAAATACTTCAAATATTCTACTTTAGATGTGCTCTGTAAGGAGTACTGTTATACACAGTTGATGGAAGCATAAACTGATACTTACTTTATTTATTTGAAAATAACTACCAAATTTAAAATAGGCATAAACACATATTACTTTAACAATTAAAATAATACTTTTTTCTTTTTGAGACAGAGTCACCACCCTGTCTCCCAGGCTGGAGTGCAATGGCACGATCTCAGCTCACTGCAACCTCCGCCTCTCAGGTTCAAGTGATTCTCCAGCCTCAGCCTCCCAAGTAGCTGGGGTTACAGGTGCACACCACCACACCCAGCTAATTTTTTATATCTTTAGTAGAAATGGGGTTTCATTATGTTGTCCAGGCTGATCTCAAACTCCTGACCTTATGATCTATCCGCCTTGGCCTCCCAAAGTGCTGGGATTACAGGCATTAGCCACCAAGCCTGGCCCAAAATAATACTTTTTGAAGTAGTTTTTTCCTGTTCTTTGCTTCTAAGTGACAGAGTACAGGGTTTCTGGCTTCAGGGACTTCAAACTTTAAAGGTGAAGGAGAAAAAAATAATAGCTTACAATCTTTATATAGAGCAATATTTTAATGTTGTTTTGAGGTATGTTTTCATATTTTAATTATCAATTATAATCCACAATAAATTCATATGGGAATGTGAGCAGAGTCTAAAATTTCAGAATTGTCTTAATTCCATACTTTGAAATTAAAGATAATTTTATATCAAATGCAAATAATCCTCAAAGGAGAGTAAATTAGTTGTTATTCAACTCACAATATTTCTCTTCTTGAATTATTTGGCTTTTTTCTGAATGGGTAGTATATGTATGACACAAAATTCAAAAGTTGCAAAAAGGTGCAGAGTAAAAATCAAGTTTTTATCCCATCTCACCCTCAAGGCTCATGGTTCCCTTCCCTGGAGGCAACCAGTATTACCAGTCTTTGAGTAGCTTTTCAGATATATTTTGTGCATATATGTATATATCTCTCTGTTTGTTAACACAGTCAGTAGCTCATTCTATACGCCATTCTGCATATATCTTAATAATTATTTTCATTCATTTTAATGGCTACATTATATTCAATGGAAAGGATGTAGCTTTCTTTAACTGTTCTTCTGTAGGTGGGCATTTAGGTTGTTTCTGTCTTTACTATTACAAACAATGCAGCCACCAGCACCATGACAGTTTACAAATGACATGGCACTGTCTGGAAGCTACCCAATATGGTCTAAAAAGGAGAGGAACTCTCAGTTCCAGGAACTCCTGTGCACATGCCATTTCTTTGCATGTCAATGTACAGCTGTAGCAAAGAATTTCTAGAAGGAAGATTTCTGGGCAAAAGGATATGTGCAATTAAAATTTCCATAGATCTCACCAAATTGCCCTCCATAGAGGTTGTACTAAATTACATTCCCCAGGAATGTGCCTCTTTTTCTATCATGGACAACACAGTATATGATTAAATTTTTTATTTTTAACAATTGATAGATTTTTAAAATAATGTCTCATTATAGTTTTAACTTGTACTTTTCCTATTTTGAATGAGGCTGGTCATCACTTTATATGTGTTCCAGCAATATTTATCATCAAGCTTCATTACTTAAAAAAGTAGTCAATGATTTCCTTCTAAGTCTGACTAGATTATTCCCCCTCAATGAAAAAGAAAACCTCCTACCGAGTTGTAATTTTTAGCATCTGCCATTAATAAATAAATAGATAAACAAAACACTGCACATCTTAGAATATAAAAGCAGTATTTTCACCTTTTCTGGAAGAATTCAAAAATTTATCTTTGGTCTATTAACAAACATGTAAAGCTTCACTAAAGTTATTTATTAATAAAGTTGATGAAGTGGGCAGATCATTTGAGGTTGGGAATTTGAGACCAGCCTGGCCAGCATGACAAAACCATATTTGTACTAAAAAAGTATAAAAATTAGCCAGGCATAGTGGCACATACCTATAATCCTGGCTACTCAGGAGGCTGAGGCAGGAGAATCGCTTGAACCCAGGTGGTGGAGGTTACAGCGAGCCAAGATTGCACCACTGCACTCTAGCCTGAGTGACAGAGCAAGATTCCATCTGAAAAAAATAAAATAAAATAAAAAATAAAATAAAGTTGAAGTCTTTACAGTGAGCCGAGATTGCACCACTACACTCCAGTCTGAGCGACAGAGCAAGACTCCATCTCAAACAAAATAATAATAATAAATAAAATAGGCTGGGCACGGTGGCTCAAGCCTGTAATCCCAGTACTTTGGGAGGCCAGGGTGGGTGGATCACGAGGTCAAGAGATCGAGACCATCCTGGTCAACATGGTGAAACCCCATCTCTACTAATACAAAAAAATTAGCTGGGCATGGTGGCACGTGCCTGTGATCCCAGCTACTCAGGAGGCTGAGGCAGGAGAATTGCCTGAACCCAGGAGGCGGAGGGTGCAGTGAGCCGAGATCGCGCCATTGCACTCCAGCCTGGGTAACAAGAGCGAAACTCCGTCTCAAAAAAATAAATAAATAAAATAAAATAAAGTTGAAGTCCTCACAATATGTAAATCCTTAATTGTTATTCATAATCACTTGTCAAAATGCAAAATATATGTATATATCAATCAAAAAATGTTGACCTTTAAAACAATAGCTGTGATATTATTTAGTAATTTAAAAATAAACTTCTAAGACTTAGGAAATCTTTCATCTGATAAAAGAGTCCTTAGGGATCTTTGGACATGATTATTTTTGATTAATATAAAAATAGTATAAATTTTAATACAGTATTCAAAAATAGTATTATTACATTGCTACTAGTATTACATTAGTGTAAATAAATACTGCAAATGAATATCGATTATAACTTTTTTCTGTGGAATTTCACTTTGACATTAAATTATTGTCTTTTCATCATTGCTACAGCAGTTAATCTTATTAAATAAAACAGCAATTGAAATGCACTAAAGTCTTTTTTTTTTTTTCCTATCTAGACTTTATTTTCCCTCTCTTTGTTTCTGCCTTTTTGAGATTATGTTTTTATGCTTCTATTTTATCTCCCTTGTTAGCTTATTATATACTCAATTTCTTTTTTTTTTTTTTTTTTTTGAGAGGAAAATAGGGAGGAGGAAAAAGGAAGAGAAAGAGAGAGACAGAATGGGGAGGAGGGAGAAGGAAAAGAAAGAGGGAGAGAGAATGGGAGTATTGATTTCTTGCCCAGGCTAGAATGCAATTTAGTAATGGGTATTGAAAACCTCTTTTATACTGATAATTATACTTAATGATGTAGTCAGGAAGGAATAAGGGAAGAAGATAACAAACGAACAGCCAACCAATATTTAATTTAAACCTATGAAATGCTATGCGATTACTGAGGAGTGATTTACTTCCAATTATATAGTCACCTTTGGAATAGGTGTGAGGTGGTAATGTATGTTTTGTGTATTTGAAGTGGAGAGATCTATAAATGTTTATTAAGTTTACTTGTTCCGGGTCTGAGTTCAAGTTCTGAATATCCTTGTTAATTTTCTATCTCGTTGATCTATGGAATCGTTAGCTCTTCTTGTTGCATTGATCCTTTTGCCATTATGTAATGTCATTCCTCGCCTCTTTTGATCTTTGTTGCTTTAAAGTCTACTTTATCAGAGGCGAGAATTGCATCTCCTGCTTTTTGTTTATTGGTTTATTTTTACTCTCTGTTTGATTGGTAAATCTTCCTCCTTCTCTCTGAGTCTTTGTGTATTGTTGCATGTGAGATGGGCCCGGATGCAGCATACCGATGGGTTTTGGCTTTTTATCCAATTAAAATATATATAAGTTTAATACCGGCGTTTGATGCTAGCTGGCTGTTTTGCCCATTAGTTAGTGTAAATTTTTTGTTGTGTTAATGTTCTTTTCTTTTTGATATATTTTTGGAAAGGCTGATATTGGTTGTTCCTTTATATGTATAGTGCTTCTTTCAGAAGCTCTTGTAAAGCAGGCCTGGTGGTGGTGAACTCTCTAAGTACTTGTTTGTTCGCAAAGGATTTAATTTTTCCTTCGATTACAAAGCTTAGTTTGGCTGGATAGGAAATTCTGGGTTGAAAGTTCTTTTCTTTAAGGATGTTAAATATTGGTCCCCACTCTTTTCTGGCTTGTAGGGTTTCTGCTGAGAGATCTGCTGTAAGTCTGATAGGTTTACCTTTATGGGTAACCTGACCTTTCTCTCTGGCTGCCCTTAGTATTTTCTCCTTCATTTCAACCCTAATAAATCTGGCGATTATGTGCCTTGGGGTTGGTCTTCTTGAAGAATATCTTTGTGGTGTTCTCTGTATTACCTGGAGTTGAATATTACTCTGCCTTGCCAGGTTGGGAAAATTTTCCTGAATGATATCCTGAAGAGTATTTTCCAACTTGGATTCATTCTCTTCATCACATTCAGGTACACCTATCAAACGTAAATTAGGTCTTTTCACATAGTCCCATATTTCCTGGAGACTTTGCTCATTCCTTTTCATCCTTTTTTCTGCATTCTTGTCTTCTCGTTTCATTTCACTGAGCTGGTCCTCGACTTCTGATATCTTTCCTTCTGCTTGATCAATTCGACTGTTTAAACTTGTGCATGCTTCGCGAAGTTCTCGTGTTGTGTTTTTCAGCTCCATCAATTCACTTATATTCTTCTCTAAATTGTCCATTCTCGTTAACATTTCGTCAAACCTTTTTTCAAGGTTCTTAGTTTCTTTGCATTGGGTTAGAACAAGTTCTTTTAATTCACAGAAGTTTCTTATCACCCACGTTTTGAAACCTGCTTCTGTTATTGGAACACACGTGTAATCTATTAAGCCTTGTTCCGTTACTGATGAGGAATTGCAATCCCCTGTAGAGGGAGAGGCATTCTGATTTTGAGTATTCTCTACCTTTTTACGCTGGTTTCTTCCCTTCATTATATATTTGTCCGTCTGTCGTCTTTATAATTACCGACTTTCTAACTGGGTCTGTGACGTCCAACTTGTTGATTCCCTGCGCCGAAATCTGAGCAATCCACTGAGCCGGCCAAAACAGCGGTGTTAAGATTGATGGTGCTTTTCTGCCCGGGAATCTCCGGACTCTGCACCAAGAACTGGCGTGCTAAGGCACCAGCAAAACCGCCACACCGGCCACAAGAGTCGCCCTGGCGACCCGTGGAGCTCTTCCACTGGGAATCTCCTGGTCCGTGAGCAACTAATATTCGTCTGAAAGTGTGGCGTCCTCTCGTTCTTTGCGCTTTCACTGGGAGGTACGTGCCCGAGCTGCTAATCATCAGCCATCTTGGATCTCTCTCGAAATGCACTAAAGTCTTAAGACTTCCAGTTAATTTGTGTTGAGCGTGTAGAAATTACTTAGTATCTTAGAGTCCTAGATGCAAAATATACTTTTTAATATTATAATTTTGGAAGGTTAGTCTTTCTACTCCCTACTCTCCTCTCTACCAGCCTCACCCAGAGAAATAAGTTTCTCAAGGTACTGTTAACAGATGCCACAGTCAGGCTAGTCAATGGAGTGAAAGATGTCACTGCCAGATTCCCTGTATAGTGGCACAGACTCCTGGAATTGAAAGAGAGCTAGCTTAAGGAGTCATTTAATCCAGAGCTCTTTGTTCCTACAAGAGGTCTGCCTGAAATGTCTAAGACAGATGGTTTGTCCTTACAATTCACCAGGGACAGAGATTCTACAATATTACTCTGGAGCCTTTTCTAATGTTTAATCACTATTACTGTCAGGTCAGTTTAAGCTCTTTCCTGCTAGTTTTTCCTCTGCAGACATGGGAAACAGTTGAACAGCAACCTCTTTATAATCACCTTGCCAATATGCAAAAACAGTTACCAAGGTGCCCTCCAGCCTGTTTTTTCAAGAGTATATAATTGATCTCCTCTCCATTTTTAACACATCAATATTTTATCTCATTAATTATTTGGGTTAATTTTAATTAAACTCTTTCCATTTGTTATATATCACTTCTAATGTAGCATTATAGTAAGTTCTTAAATTGTAATGTGTTTTATTTTTAATTATTATAGGGTTAGGTAGAACTACACTTTCATTAATTCACTAAATAAGTACTTATTGAGTATGTTGCGCCAGCTGGAAAAAGATAGGCAAATCTCTTGCTCTCACAGAGTATGTATTCTAGTAGGAGAAATAAACCATAAAAACTATAAAAATGGATCTATAATGTTATATAATGTTATAAGAAAAAAACATCTTGTATTAACTAGAAAAAGGCTAGACTGCTATGATAAAGAGACCCAAAAATAATGCAGTGGTTTGAAAAAGAAGTTTGTTTCTCTTATTTAACAGTCCAAGGTAAATGTTCTGGATCATCAAGAAACTGCTCTATGAAGTCATTTGGGGACTCCAGTCCTTCTATCACGTTGCATTACCATTCCTAAGATCCTTATCATTATCTCTATACTATAAGCTGAGTTACCCTGAGTTTCAGCCAGCAGGGAGGAGAAAGACAATGGATGAGGCTACCCTAGGTTCAGAGGTGGCACACATCACTACCACTCCATTCTACTAGAAAGAACACAATTACATGGCCACACTTGGCAAGGAGGCTGGGAAATGCGTGCAATCTAACCACATGCCCAAGAAGTAAATAATATATTTGGGAGGAACAGATACAGTGCTGCAAACACTGTCAATATTTCTCCCCAATATCTTCAGATCCTTTTTTACCTATAAGTGTGTTTCTGCTTCCAACAGAAAACCCCAGGCTGTTTTTCAAAAGACACTGGATCCCAGTTGGCCAAGACTGGAACATGTCTGGAAATTTACTTTCCCCCATTCCACACTGCCCCCAAGGGGACTGGTTGGTGCAGAACTATGAAAGACCAGCTCCCTTGCCCTCCAATCAGGACAACTCAGGCATAAACCTTTCAGAGCTCCCCTCAGACACAGGCTGAGACAGCCCTCTGGGGAGTTGGCCTGAGATCCATCCTCGCTTGGCTGTCTTCTTTGTCCTGTCCTGCTTTCCACATTCCCTTATTGGTTTCTCCCAGGAGTATTTTCTTAATAAATCACACATGAATCCTCATCTGATGGTCTGCTTCTAGGAAACCCAATCTAAGACACAGGATAAAGAGTTAAAGTGTGAGAGCAGGTGCTGAATCATTTTTAGTGGCTTCCCACATATTATCAAAAGAAGTATTTGGACAAGTATGAATGACCTAGCTAATAGATAGCATCACTATGACAGAAAAAAGAAAACTCTAAAATATGTGTTATAATTGTTTTGCAAGGGTCACATTCACATACACAAATTTAACTTTTGCAATGTGGATATCTACAACCCGCTCAAAAACTGAATGCAGTGGGATCTGCAGCTGTGGAGAGCGAGCACCACTGCAATAATGGGCCGCGAGTCTGGAAATCTGACACAAATGCAAGATGCAGTCACCTACAGCTCGTGGCCCTCGGAGCAGTGGCCTCGCCCCATTGCTTCAGCAAGGGCATCCCCAACAGCTGCGCAATAATACTTGGGCGCCCTTCTTTTGCATGGAGCCACCATTTGCAGTGTTTTATCTCGTCTACATACAGGAGACCTGAGAGTCTGAGAAGTCCAAGAAGAACCCAGCTGCCTATGAAAATGGCAAATTAGCAACTCTTCTGGATGACTCATCTGGTTCCCTGTCTCTGAAAGACATTTCTTTGGGATAAGAGTCTTCATTGTAATGTCTTGAAGACAAGATAAATTTATGGGCTACACTATTGTGTTTTAAAAAGAAAGTGAATGCATCTGCTTTTTTTATTATCAAATTACGCTTCATAAATAGAGTATCTTCCAGCTGGATATTTGACAATGATAAGAATGCAGTTAAATGAATGGAGTAGATGGGCAGCAAAAGTCCTCAGTGATATGCTACACAGTATAACCCACCACAGACTCAGAGCACTGCAGAACACAGGACATCAGCCTCAATGGCTCACTCCTATAATCGCAGTACTTTGGGAGGCTGAGGCAGGTGGATTCCTTGAGTCCAGGAGTTCAAGACCAGCCTGTGCAACATTGTGAAACCCTGTCTCTACTACAAATACAAAAAAAATAACTGGGCTTGGTGGTGTATGCCTGTAGTCCCAGCTACCTGGGAGGCTGAAGTGGGAGGACTGCTTGAGCCTGGGAGGCAGAGGTTGCAGTGAGCTGAGTTGGAGCCACTGCACTCCAGCCTGGGTGACAGAGAGGCCCCATCTTAAAAAAAAAAGATATTATAGATTCTGAAAACTAAAACACTAAAGGATGCAGGATGCAAATATATCCCATGTAATTGTTTTGCACAAGGGTCTTGGCAGCATAACCATAATAAAGTCTGGGAGTGGAGTAATTGGCAAAAGATTAGCTAATTTAATTTTGACTTTACTAATTTTAACTAACTGTGATTCTCTTCTATGATCCTAACTAATAAATTAATGTAGAGTTTTATGTTACATATTTTTTACAGTAGGATTGAAATATGTAAATATTAGACTGTGTGCTTTAAAATCATTTGGTTTTATGTGAGTAATTGACTCAGAGAATTTTTTTTAAATAGGTTTCCAATTTAAAGTATCACCTTTGATGAACACAAACATCAGGAAATATATATGCTACTTAGAGTAAAATTAACTTATATTGAGATTGCCTTATTCAAATTTTACTCTCTCAGAACTCTGTAGACATTTTTGTGACTCTGATCACAGTTAAAATTGTACATTTATTTTATGATCATTTAGTTAATATCTGTCTCCCTCACTAAACTGCAGATCTATGAGGGCTGTTTTTGATCACCAGCAGTACATACAGTGCCTGACACATAGTAGATCTCAAAAAGAATTTGTTGGCTGAGAAAAATTAGTGAATACCTAAATATAGAAAAGTATATCTTAATTTTCAAAATAATAATCTTTACCAAGTATGTGGTATAAGTATTATTACTTTCTACTCTGTAAATTATAGAAAATGGATAATACAAATGACTCGTCCATAGAAATGCAAATGTTTTTATCCAGTATATGCAATTGATTATTGCTATCTGGATAGATCAATTTTGCATCAATTTTCAGCATTCTTTATTGTCCCTATGTATGTGGATCTTTGAATTCTTTTTTGAATTGCTTATAGCATCTTACTGCTTCCCTTATTAATTATGCATTTAAAAGAATTTTTGATATGTGCTAGTTTTGCATTTGTAAGACAGTCATGATGTTACCTTCTTTTAGAAAATATTTAATAGTTTAACAATACCTAAAAGCATCTTAAATAGTGCTAATAGCTTACTCTATGTACACCAAAGTATATTAAGAATGAACTACATGAAGAGTACTGTGCTATGCCTGAACATAATGAACAACAATATAGTGGTGGAGTCTGCTATATAAACCAAGAGTGGGAACTGAATATCTTTATCACACTTCTTACTAGAATTTAGGGCAGGTGTGGTGGCTCATGCCTCTAATTCCAGCACTTTGGGAGGCTAAGGTGGGAGGCCAAGAGTTTGAGACCAGCCTGGGCAACAAAGTAGGATCCTGTCTCTACAAGAAATCAAAATACAAAAAAATTAAAAATAATTAGCCAGGCATGGTGCCACACACCTGTGGTTCCAGCTAACAAGAGGCTAAGGCAGGAGGATTGCTCAAGCCCAGGAGGTCGAGGCTACAGTGAGCCATGTTTATGCCCCTTCACCTCAGCCTAGGTGACAGAGCAAGACAGTCTCAAAAAAAAAAGAGAGAATTTAGTCAAGCTGCAAGGAGATTAGTAAAAGAATTAGGCATACATATTTTGCTTTTCATCATTATTGTTACTTCATGCAACCACAAATTACTAGCACTGCACTGTATCAATAGTACCCAGTCTCAGTTATCTGGAATTTGCATGTCAAAATATTTTATCTAAACCATCCATGTGAATATTTCAAAATATTCCAGTTCGCAGTTAAATTCATTCTTTTATTTCCTTTTTTCTTTTTCCTTTTGTTGTTTTTTGTTCAACTTTTCATACTTTATAAATGAAGACAAAATACTTAAAATTGGAAAAAGAGATAGCTCAAGCATTGAAATTTCAACACCATACATGTTTCAAGGGGTACAAAAGGTTATACCTCAGGGGGTACTAAAATTGCTTAAGATTTTTTTTCAAAAGAATGCCAAGAACTGTATCTGCTAATAAGTTTTGCCCAGCTTGGAAACCAAACTCACCCACAAAGTATGAGAACACCAGGTATACGACAATAAATATTTTTGGCATAGTTTCAAAGCTACATAATGCCAGACATAGACATGTAAAAGTAATGGCAAGAACTACAAAGATTATAAAAGAAATAAAGTCACAGTTCGTAATTCATATGATTATGTTCAATAGCAGGCTTAGACGGCTATTCACATAATAAGATCCACATGTAAAAGCATCAGCTTATTTTACTCAGTAAAAGATAACAAATATTAAAATGGCTTTTAAAAGAAAAATTTTGTTGAGAGCTTGTAAATGCATTTTTGCAAGCTCAAAGAGAATAGCTGAAATTGTTTTTTTGTTTCTATTTAGAGTTCCAACTTTTGCTTCCCTTTTCATCACACACAGAAAAGTTAAGTAAAAAAATGAAAGAAAATACAATCTCAAAGATCAAAACAGCTTTTAAATATTGTCATTATAATCCTGTGTATGAAAACTGGAGTTTAGGGGGGAAACACCAATCCCCTAAAATTAAATAAATTCTTCATTGCATTTAGAGAAAGGATGAAGGAAATATAGCTGTCAGATGTTCAAAGCTTAATTTGACTACTGGGCACAGATTATGGGGCTCAAAGCCAAAGTGAATAAAGCCAAAGTGATTCCCTTGTATCCTCCACTGCAAGGTGAGTATATAAAGCTGGTTTTTAAGAGCAGGGATTCTAGCAATATTTTTGACTACTTGGAATATTTTATTTTACGCCCAAGAAAATCAAATTAAATTAAGTTAGTGATGGGTTTGATTTTCAAAGATAAAAGAGAGCACACTTTTGTGTTTTCTGTCTGCTTAATTTATGGATTAGAAGTGGTCAACAATCAGGGTGGGCTAATGAAAAGCAAGACTGAGGGGAAACACTGGTGGAAGAAGGATGGAAGAAACTGTAGAATCGGAGATGAACTGTCAGTGCCTTAGGCAAGATAAACCAGAACACCACAGTGCCAAGAATAACTAGCCTTGGGTTCAGTTCTTAGTCACAAGCAATACTGTGAATTGTAGTTCATTTTTTTAGAAGAAATTTGACTAACATAGAAAATAATAATTCAGTAGGTGAACTGAAAATAATCACATTGTAAGATGTTATATTAAATACAATGAAATATTTTTGTCAGTACTATGGGTCTATACTGTACTGAATTTTTATTCTGACATATAAAATATAACAAAGGCTTTTGTTCCTTTTCAACCCAATGAAAACTTATAATGTAGGATAAGTTACATTGGATCTCTTATCTATCAACTGTTATAAAATAAAAACAATAACGTTTTGAAAAACAAATATTTTTCTTAGTTCAGAGTTTTGCATGAAATTTTTAAATAGCTCTCTAGCAAAGCACTGTGTTGAATACATTTGTAATACATTGATGGCGATATACACTTTTCTTAGGCGTTAGTGAAAACTTTTGTTACAAAAAAGACACTTTCGATTGAGTTCTGTCCCTATTTACACATAGATCCTTTTAATGGATGTTGAGAGTCTTGATTTAGAACTTTTAATAGGCTCTTTTACATTTTGCAAATCTCTACCCTTGAAATAAAAATGCAGTGATCCACCCATCTGCAGACAATTAAGACCAGCAGCCAAGTATAAAAGGGTGGAGAACTTTTAATGGGTGTTTATAGATTGGAAGCACCGACCCCCTTTTAAATGAAAGAGGCCTAAGAAGAAATAGTAAGTGTTAAGGATAACCATGAAATTCATTTAACCCCCCAAGCAGAAGATCTGTTATCAAAGAATTGGCAGGATTCTACACCTTCCAACTTAAGGTTCTCAGCTCAAGTGCTTAGCAAAAGTACTTTAAAAAGAAATATCTTATTAGAAGTGTTTTGATTATAATTTCTTAGCTGCTTGAAGGTCAAAACACAAGCCAGCAGGAAGACCAGCAGTAAGGTATGTGATATAAAAACAAATATTTCCATAAAATCTTTGCCCCAGCAAAAAGAGAAATTCTTAGTGGGTTCAAGGTGGGAATTTAGGGAATAGTATTTTTTTACAGGAAATACTGGTTAGGCGTTTTATATAGGGGGTTCTGCATTTGTGAAGGGATAATTTGCTCTAAAATATGTGGGCAACCAGCCTAAATTCTCTAATTGAGTAGTTTGCTCATAACCTGAGGCCATTAGGTGAATGTAAACTGTTACAGGCTTAGTAAGAGAATAGTCCCATTAGGATTTTTTCTATTTGTATGTGGTTGCGGGTTAGAGTAACTGTTTCCAAAATCATGGATTAATGAAAAGCTCTTTTTTTCTGAGTTTGCAAATACCAGCTTTGAAATGCTCAAACTCAAATTAAGCCAAGGATTCTTTTTTCTTTCTTTTTTTAACAGTTAAAAAAAGTTTTACAAGATCAAGTCTCAACTATAAGTTCCATTGTAAATTATCTAAAAAAAAAAATTAGAGATATTTAATTGAATGGTTGTTAATAATAAACAAAAAACAGCCACATTTTCTTTGAATCTGTCATTCAGGTATTTTGTTCATGTCCTAAAATGTCCAGTATTGGCCAGTGCCAAAGACTTTGATGCATAGAAAATAAGTATGACTTTTAGAAAATAAAAACTCATGCAGAAATTCAAGAAACGTTGTGTCCACATATTTCATTCGGTAATGCTCAGATGCCACACGGGCTGCACGCATGCCCATATATCTGTAAAGGAGAAGACAACTTTATGTGCTGCTGCTTGCATTCAATTCTGAACTCTTCTCATAATGGATCTCTTCAGTTAAACAGTCTACTTCCTTTCCTGTTTCCCAATTCCTGTTAACTCATCACATTGTGCTTTTTACTAAGTATGGTACACTTGTTTAGCCCAGAGCAGGACAAGGGAGGAACACAACACAGACAGCACAGTATTTCTTAAAATCAGTAGTAACTGTGGGGAGGAAAAATCTGACCAAATATGTTAGGTAAATTTAATAGACATACTCAAAATTGAAGTAATTCATGTGTCTTTTTTATGTCTCTATTTAAATTGGCTCCAGCACTAGTAAGGTTGTGGGTGTTAGTATTACATCAAATCTTATTTTAAAAATTGAATTACACAAAACCTTTCTTAACAACTCAATTTTTTAAATATACACTTAGAGCTGAACACCAATCTCTCACTCACCTGAGAGTGCTAGGTGTTTTCTTCAGCTGTTTAACTTTTTACTCTGTGAGGTTTTCTTTTTTTCATTTAAAAATATCTCATTTCAAAACATAAGATTACAGAAATACCCAAAATATATATTTGTCCAATAACTTAGCTGAAAAAAAAATCAGAATAATATGGGAGAAACTCCTTAAAAAGAGAGGTGTTTTTTTTTTAATATTAAAGCAGAATTGTTCTAAAATGACTTACAAGAACTGGAGAGATAAACTTATATATACACACTGGAGTACATGAAGACAGGAGGAATTTTCGAAAAGCCTTGCTCTACAATGAAAGCATGTCTAAACTCTACACCTTGAAACAAGGTAGAAAAGTTTTCCAGAACAGCTTGATAATTTTTAATAGCTTTTTAAAAACTTTCTAAAAGATAATCATAAAGAGAATCTATTTAGTATCTTCTTTAAGTTGAGATTGAAGATGGAATTCTTGAATCATAAATTTTGAAAGAGCTGAAAGATGAGACTTGCTAAAAGAACTGATGATAAAGGAAATATAAATTGATTCTGGTAGCAACCAAATGGAGAAAAAGAATTTGTCATCAAAAGTGTTCCCTTAATTCCTCATTTTCAAAAATAATGAAATAATACTGTAAAGAAGAAAGGTAGAGATTAATTAGATTCTTTCACACATCAGCTTACCAATATTTTTAATATCAGATAAAACTAGGAATTTTCTTATAAGCAAAATGAAAATGGATGTTTCTATAGCGAATAATCATGCTTGAAATGACCAAAGACACATTAAAATTATAATGATAAAAATTTTAAAATTCATTCATGTAAACATACTATTAGAAACTATTTGCACATAATGAGGCTTCGAAAGAATCCTAGATGGTTTCTCAGAAGAGATATAGGTGGAATTTTAAAAGAATAAAGTTCTCATCCCTCTTACATTCCATCTTGCAGGTACAGTAATTTAAATAAATTTTTTTTAAATGAATGAGAAAAAAAGAAGAAAAGCAAACTGGTCATGACACAATATCTACCTTGTGAGAAAGAAAATATTACACGTCTAAATATTTGTCCTTACTAAAATATGACTTAAAATAGGTTTTCCTGGTAGATAACTGTTGAAATTAGGTAAAAGTGTTTCATTATAGTATTCTCTTTAGTATATGTTTAAAATAATAAAAAGTTTAAAAGACAAAAAAAAACAGATTCCTCAAGATTTGGAGAGTAGATAAATTGGCATGTGCAAAGTTTGCTTCTCTTTAGGAATAAAAACTTGGAGAATCATTGTGGAATTTCTTCTCTAGTAAGGATTTACGAGCGGAAGGGATACTAAAGTGACATCTGCTCAGCCTAGTGATAATAAAATAAGAAGGTAGAGTGAGGCAGAAAGGGAAGCCAGAAGGGAGGGGCAGGATAGTAGTTTTAAGCATGGTGGCTATTTTAATAGTACAAGACTTTGTTCTTCTGACGCTTCACCACCTCATTAACCTGTGTGTCATTCTGAAGTATTTTGCCATGCTCTGATGATTAGAGACTCACTTGCTAACAACACATTTTAAATGCAAGTTCTTCCCTGGAGTCATGGTGAATTAATTTTCAATTAGTTTTCATTAATGAACTTCATTTTTATGGTCCTAATTGCTGTCCCAGCTTCAGAAAACTCAGCAAGTACTTTGGTGGCGTGTGGGGTGGGAGGCTGCTCTCAGAGCCAAGAATATTCTGGGTCCTTTTCAGAAGACTTCAGTCATCCTCCAAAACAGAAAATTACGTCTAAATCATAAATCAAGCAACCACCAATAGAACCCATACATCTTTTCTGTGGTCTTGAGAGGTATGTTATTGCTAGCTTCATCTGGAGTTTATCTTGTGTCCCTAAACCAGGATCAAGGAGGGAAACCATCAGATTTAAGCAGAGAGAAAGAGCTACTGGAAGTTCTAGAGAAATTGGCTAAGAAAATGAATCATTTTCTCTTCCAGGATAAAAAGAGACCAAGGATGCCTATGATGATCTTATTGTCATAATTGTGTCTATATTTTCAATGAGCAAACAAAGTTCCTGCAACTAGATCACTTTGTCTTCTTTTTCAGTGAAAAGAATGAATACCAACCTATATAGAATCTTCTTTCCTCTATAGGGAAATTCATCACCACTTCCCTCTGTAAGCATCACTGCTAAAATCAGAGAAGGCTATATTTGCACTTCAGAAAATTTTGAGAAATCATTATATATAGTATAAAATAATTCCCTCCAGTTGTTAATATTTTTTAAATCTGTCTGCCTTGTGGAAATTCTATCCTGAATTGTTTCTGTGTGGTACTAATGCCAAATTTCTTCCTACTTGGAAAATTAAAAAAAATTTTTTTTATGGTTTAGAGATGGGTCTCTCACTATATTGCCCAGGTTGGCCTCGAACTCCTGAGCTCAAGCAATTCTCTGGCCTCAGCTTCTTGAGTAGCTGGGACTACAGGCATGCACTACCACACTTGGCTTACTTGGATAATTTTCAGTCATTGTAAATCAATATCTGGACAGAATGAAGATGTTTTAGAAGCATAATACATATAAATAATAAAAGAATAAGAGATATACTTTGGGAGGCCGAGGCGGGTGGATCACGAGGTCAAGAGATCGAGAACATCCTGGTCAACATGGTGAAACCCCGTCTCTACTAATACAAAAAAAAAAAATTAGCTGGGCACGGTGGCGCGTGCCTGTAATCCCAGCTACTCAGGAGGCTGAGGCAGGAGAATTGCCTGAACCCAGGAGGCGGAGATTGCGGTGAGCCGAGATCGCGCCATTGCGCTCCAGCCTGGGTATCAAGAGTGAAACTCCGTCTCAAAAAAAAAAAAAAAAAAAAAAAAAAAAAGAGATATAAGTTTGTACTTGATAGAGTTCTGTTCCCAGTTCTATGGTTCAGGCAAGTCACTCTTTCTTTTCTTTTTGACAGGTTCTTACCCTGTTGTCTAGGCTGGAGTGTAGTGGCACAGGCTTGGCTCACTGCAACCTCCACCTCCCAGGCTCAAGTGATCCTCCCACCTCAGCCTCCCAAGTAGCTGGGACTACAGGTGCCAGCTACCACGCCTGGCTTATTTTTGAACTTTTAGTAGAGACGAGGTTTTGCCATGTTGGTTAGGCTGGTCTCTAACTCCGGGGTTCAAGTGATCCACCCACTTCGGCCTCCCAAAGAGCTGGAATTACAGCCACCACTCCTGGCCTCACTTGCTCTTTCAGTGACTTAGTTTCCTCTCAAGTAAAAAAGTTTAACCCAGATTTCCAGAGTCAACTAATGATTCAAAAATAGTTTGTAAATAATCACACATAAGTCTAACACATAAAGACAAACTGCAGAGTAAAATCAGTGTTCTTGGGTTGCTAATGAAGGACTAATAGCCTGAGTAACACACCCCCAAATCAACACTCTAACAACTCAGGAAGGCACTGTGCTGCTCTGTGCCACAAGATAAAGACAGTAAGATGTCTGTACTCTGCATTTCCACTCCAAAAGTGAATCTGACACCCATGAACTATTTATCACCCACAGCCCGAGACTTTATCTTTATAAAATTTAATAAATATTTTTATTATTATTTTCTTCATGAAAAACTGAGTTTGTTGACAGCTTAATTCTTGTTTTTTTTTCTCTGAAGGAGGAACATACTTTAAAGCACATCATGATTTTAGAATTTAAAAAGTATTGATTCGATCCAAGATGGTCGCTTAGGAGGAAGTCGGGATTGCAGCTCTGAGAGAAGGCGCAGAGGGTAAGTGGACGCCGCATTTCCAGACGGATTTTTACTGCCCACAGACCAGGAGATTCACAGGAGGAGAAGCCCCATGGGTCGCCAGCGCCGCTGGTTTGAGCAGCGTGGCCGCTCAGCCTATGCCCTGGGGCAGGGGGCAGCGGTTTCTTATGCAGAGCAAGAGAGACAGAGTTCCCTCTGAGCCAGCAAGGGGAGCTGAAACAGGGAGTCAAGCCAGGAGACTCCTGGGCAAGGGCGCGCCACGAATCTCAGTGCTGCTGCCTCGGCTGATGCAGCGGCACACAGGGCAGCGAATTTTAACTGCCCACAGACCAGGAGATTCACAGGCGGAGAAGCTCCACAGGTTCCCAGCGCCGCTGGTTGGACCGGAGCAGCTGCTCGGCCTGCACCGGGGGCAGGGAGCAGCAGCTCCTTGAGCAAAGTGAATGAGACTGTGCCCCCTCTGGGCCAGCAAGGGGAGCTGAGGCAGGGAGTCAAGCCAAAAGATTCCTGGGCAAAGAGGGCACCACTGGAAACACGGCTGAACCCTGGATGGTCCAGCTCTGTGGGGGAGGGGCGTCCTCCATCGGGAAACACCCTGCAGTTCCTGGGGTAATTTGCCATAACCAAGACAACCCGCCACTACAGAGACTCCGTCACTACAGGGGCGGGCCAGCAGAGCAGAAGCAGTTCTAACTACACCCATATAAACAGGACTGCAGGGAAGCTCACACGGAAGCTAGGCGGAGCCGGCAGCAGCTCAGCGAAGCCTCTGCAGGCTGAGTGTGACTAGACTGCCACCTTGTGGGCAGGGAAAACGGTAGCAACACAGCTGAAAATCATAAAGCCCAAACTCCCTGGGCCAGAACACCTGAGGGGAAGAAAAGGGGGTTTATGAGTTCAGCAGCTGCAGACTTAAAATTACCAAAATCAGAAAGACAGCAACTACAAAGTCAATAGGTGGATAAATCCACAAAGATGGGAAGAAACCAGTGCAAAAAGGATGAAAACACACAAAACCAGAACACGTCTCCTCCTACAAGGGAGCATAACTCCTCTACAGCACAGGAACAAGACTGGATGGAGAATGAGTGTGATGAAATGACAGAATCAGCTTTCAGAAAGTGGATAATGAGAAACTTCCATGACCTAAAAGAACATGTTCTAACCCAATGCAAAGAAACTAAGAACCTTGAAAAAAGACTTGATGAAATGCTAACAAGAATGGACAACTTAGAGAGGAATATGAGTGAATTGATGGAGCTGAAAAACACAACATGAGAACTTCACGAAGCATGCACAAGTTTCAACAGCTGAATTGACCAAGCAGAAGAAAGGAAATCAGAGGTCGAAGATCAACTCAATGAAATAAAATGAGAAGGGAAGATTAGAGAAAACAAGGTAAAAAGGAATGAACAGAGTCAACAAGAAATATGGGACTACGTGAAAAGACCTAACCTACGTTTGATAGGTGTACCTGAATGTGACGAAGAGAATGCATCCAAGCTGGAAAATACTCTTCAGGATATTATCCAGGAAAACTTCCCCAACCTAGCAAGGCAGGCCAATATTCAAGTCCAGGAAATACAGAGAACACCACAAAGATATTCCTCTAGAAGAGCAACCCCAAGGCACATAATCATCAGATTCACCAGGGTTGAAATGAAGGAGAAAATACTAAGGGCAGCCAGAGAAAAAGGTCGGGTTACCCACAAAGGGAAACCCATCAGACTCACAGCAGATCTCTCAGCAGAAACCCTACAGGCCAGAAGAGAGTGGGGGCCGATATTCAACATCCTTAAAGAAAAGAACTTTCAACCCAGAATTTCATATCCAGCCAAACTAAGCTTCATAAGTGAAGGAAAAATAAAATCCTTTATGAACAAGCAAGTACTTACAGATTTCATCACCACCAGACCAGCTTTACAAGAGCTCCTGAAGGAGACACTACACATAGAGAAAAACAACCAGCACCAGTCACTCCAAAAACGCATGAAATGGTGAAGAGCAGCAACACAATGAAGAATCCGCATCAATCAATGGGCAAAACAGCCAGCTAGAATCAAAATGACAGGATCAAATTCACACATAAAAATATTAACCCTAAATGTAAACAGACTAAATGCCCCAATCAAAAGACACAGACTGGCAAATTGGATAAAAAGCCAAAACCCATCAGTGTGCTGTATCCAGGAAACCCACCTCACATGCAAGGATACACAAAGGCTCAAAATAAAGGGATGGAGGAAGATTTACCAAGCAAATGGAGAGCAAAAAAAAGCAGGAGTTACAATTCTCATCTCTGATAAAATAGACTTTAAAGCAACAAAGATCAAAAGAGACAAAGAAGGACATTACATAATGGTAAAAGGATCAATGCAACAAGAAGAGCTAACGATCCTAAATATATATGCACCTAATACAGGAGCACCCAGATACATAAGGCAAGTTCTTAAAGACTTGCAAAGAGACTTAGACTCCCACACAATAATAGTGGGAGACTTCAACACACCATTGTCAATATTAGACAGATCAACGAGACGGAAAATTAATAAGGATATCCAGGACTTGAAATCAGACCTGGAACAAGCAAAGCTAAAAGACATTTACAGAACTCTCCACCCCAAATCCAAAAAATATACATTCTTCTCAGCACCACATCACACCTACTCTAAAATTGACCACATAATTGGAAGTAAATCACTCCTCAGCAAATGCAAAAGAACGGAAACCATAACAAACAGTCTCTCAGACCACAGTGCAATCAAGTTAGAACTCAGAATTCAGAAGCCAACCCAGAACCACACAGCCTCATGCAAAATGAACAACTTTCTCCTGAATGTTGACTGGATAAACACTGAAATGAAGGCAGAAATAAAGATGTTCTTCAAAACCAACGAGAATGAAGACACCACATACCAGAATCTCTGGGACACATTTAAAGCAGTCTCTAGAGGAAAATATATAGCAATAAGTGCCCACATGAGAAGAAAGGAGAGAACTAAAGTTGACACCCTATAGTCAAAATTGAAAGAGCTAGAGGAGCAAATCAGAAAAACCCAAAACCTAGCAGAAGACAAGAAATAACTAAGATCAAAGCAGAATTGAAGGAGATAGAGACACGAAAAACCCTACAAAAAATCAATAAATCCAGGAGCTGGTTTTTTGAAAAGATCCACAAAATAGACAGACCACTAGCCAGACTAATAAAAAAGAAAAGAGAGTATAACCAAATAGATGCATTAAAAAATGATAAAGGGGATATCACCACAGATGCCACAGAAATTCAAACCATCATCAGAGATTATTACAAACAACTCTATGCACATAAACTAGAAAACCTGGAAGAAATAGATAAATTCCTGGACAGTAGCCTCCTCCCAAGTCTAAACCAGGAAGAAGTTGAAACCCTGAATAGACCAATAACAAGGTCTGAAGACGAGGCAGCAATTAAGAGCCTACCACCCAAAAAAAGCCCAGGCCCAGATGGGTTCACAGCCGAATTCTACCAGACATACAAAGAGGAACTGGTACCATTCCTACTGAAACTATTCCAAATAATCCAAAAAGAGGGAATCCTTCCCAAATCATTTTATGAGACCAACATCATCCTCATACCAAAACCCGGCAGAGACTCAACAAGAAAAGAAAACTACAGGCCAATATCCATGATGGACATAGATGCAAAAATCTTCAATAAAATACTGGCAAGCCAATTACAACAACACATCAAAAAGCTTATCCACCATGATCAAGTAGGATTCATCCCGGGGATGCAAGGCTGGTTCAATATACGCAAGTCTATAAATGTAATTCACCACATAAACAGAACCAAAAACAAAAACCACATGATTATCTCAATTGATGCAGAGAAGGCCTTCGACAAAATTCAACAGCCCTTTATGCTAAAAACCCTCAATAAACTAGGTATCGACGGAACGTATCTCAAAATAATAAAAGCTATTTTTGACAAACCGACAGCCAATATCATACTGAATGGGCAAAAACTGGAAGCATTCCCTTTGAAATCTGGCACTAGACAAGGATGCCCTCTCTCACCACTCCTATTCAATATAGTACTGGAAGTTCTAGCCAGAGCAATCAGGCAAGAAAAAGAAATAAAGGGTATTTGATTAGAAAAGAAGGAAGTCAAATTGTCTCTATTTGCAGATGACATGATTGTATATCTAGAAGACCCTATCACCTCAGCCCAAAATCTCCTGAAACTGATAAGCAACTTCAGCAAAGTCTCAGGATACAAAATCAATGTGCAAAAATCACAAGCATTCCTGTACACCAATAACAGAATTAAAGAGAGCCAAATCAAGAACGAACTGCCATTCACAATTGCTACAAAGAGAATAAAATACCTAGGAATACAACTAACAAGGAACATAAAGGACCTCTTCAAGGAGAACTACAAATCACTGCTCAGCGAAATAAGAGAGGACACAAACAGATGGAGAAACATTCCATGTTCATGGTTAGGAAGAATTAATATCGTGAAAATGGCCATACTGCCCAAAGTAATTTACAGATTCAACGCTATCCCCATCAAGCTACCAATGACATTCCTCACAGAACTGGAAAAAACCACCTTAAACTTCATATGGAACCAGAAGAGAGCCCGCATAGCCAAGTCAATTCTAAGCAAAAAGAACAAAGCGGGAGGCATCACACTACCGGACATCAAACTCTACTACAAGGCTACAGTAATCAAAACAGCATGGTACTGGTACCAAAACAGAGATATAGACCAATGGAACAGAACAGAGGCATCGGAGGTGACACAACATATCTACAACCACCCGATCTTTGACAAACCTGAAAAAAACAAGCAATGGGGAAAGGATTCCCTGTTCAATAAGTGGTGTTGGAAAAACTGGCTAGCCATATGCAGAAAGCAGAAACTGGACCCCTTCCTGACACCTTACACTAAAATTGACTCCAGATGAATTAAAGACTTAAACATAAGACCTAACACCATAAAAACACTAGAAGGAAACCTAGGCAAAACCATTCAGGACATAGGCGTAGGCAAGGACTTTATGACCAAAACACCAAAAGCATTGGCAACAAAAGCCAAAATAGACAAATGGGACCTAATCAAACTCCACATTTTCTGCATGGCAAAAGAAACAGTCAATAGAGTGAATTGACAACCAACACAATGGGAAAAAATCTTTGCAGCCTACCCGTCTGACAAAGGGCTGATATCCAGAATTTACAATGAGCTAAAAAAGATTTACAAGAAAAAAACAAACAAGCCCATTCAAAAATGGGCGAAGGATATGAACAGATACTTTACAAAAGAAGACATACACGAGGCCAACAAACATATGAAAAAATGCTCATCATCACTGGTCATTAGAGAAATGCAAATCAAAACTACATTGAGATACCATCTCACGCCAGTTAGAATGGCGATCATTAAAAAATCTGGAGACAACAGATGCTGGAGAGGATGTGGAGAAATAGGAACACTTTTACACTGTTGGTAGGAGTGTAAATTAGTTCAACCACTGTGGAAAACAGTGTGGCGATTCCTCAAGGACCTAGAAATAGAGATTCCATTTGACCCAGCAATCCCATTACTGGGCATATATCCAAAGGATTATAAATCATTCTACTATAAGGACACATGCACACGAATGTTCATTGCAGCACAGTTTACAATAGCAAAGACCTGGAACCAGCCCAAATGCCCATCGATGATAGACTGGACAGGAAAAATGTGGCACATATACACCATGGAATATTATGCAGCCATTAAAAACGAGGCGTTCATGTACTTTGTAGGGCATGGATGAACCTGGAAACCATCATTCTCAGCAAACTGACACAAGAACACAAAATCAAACACCACATGTTCTCACTCATAGGCGGGTGTTGAACAAGGAGAACACATGGACACAGGGAGGGGAGCACTATACATGGGGTTCTGTTGAGGGCGACAGTGGGGATGGGGAGTTGGGGAGGGATAGCATGGGGAGAAATGCCAGATATAGGTGAAGGGGAGGGAGGCAGCAAATCACACTGCCACGTATGCACCTATGCAAAACTTTGCATGTTTTTCACATGTACCCCAAAACCTAAAATGCAATAAAAAAATAAATAAATAAATAATAAAAAAAGTATTGAATTTTATCTTGTTAATTTGACTTTAAAAGGCTATTTTTTAATTAGTTGCGTGAATGCTTCCCTTTGCACAGAAAGGATTATTTCACTATTCTTTCAGTTAACATTAATAGAGTGATGATTTCCTCATAATACTGAAATCTTCAGGATTGTATCTAAACAAAACAAAACTTGAAGATAGGATCCTGCTCTGGAAGGATTATAAACTAATTGAGATGTCGAAAAGGGATACATGAAACTACAGAGCAGTGACAAAGCAACAGATGAATAAGTACAAAATAAAGCAGCAGGAACTGTAAATGGAAGTGTCCAGGGCATGTAGAAGAGAGTAAATTACGATGGCCATAAACCTTAGCTAATGTTTTACTGTCTTCATTTACTTCCTCCAGCAGAAGCAGTTTCTCCACATTACTGATCACTTTATTGTAAAAACAAACTCAGATTTTAATTCTTCTCAAATGAAGTATCTTATGGACAGAAGCATTTCCTGACATTCCATTCTTTTCTCCCGAGTGAAAGGCATAAAGATGAAATTGGGGGCAGGATGAGGTGGCTGATACCTGCAATCCCAGCACTTTGGGAGGCTGAAGTGGGTGGATCACTTGAGATAAGGAGTTGCAGGCCAGCCTGGGCAACAGTGCAAACCCCATCTCTACTAAAAATATAAAAATTAGCCAGATATAGTGGCACATACCTGTAATCCCAGCTACTCCAGAGGCTGAGGCAGGAGAATCACTTGAACCTGGGAGAAGGAGATTGCAGAGAGCCAAGATGGCACCACTGCACTCCAGCCTGGGCGACAGAGTGAGACTCTGTCTCCAAAGAAAAAAAAAGATACAAAGACAATGGCTCTCACACAATTCAGCAATAAACTACAAATGAGAAATAGTTTATTATGTAAGTCATTTTTAAAGATCTGGAATATCACCGTAGAGTTTAAGTGGACAGATTATAGTCCAATCTATAAAAATATAAAAAGAACTATAGATAATAAAACTATAAAAATATAAAAAGAGGCCAGGCGTGGTGGCTCATGCCTGTAATCTCAGCACTTTGGGAGGTTGAGGCAGGTGGATCACCTTAGGTCAGGAGTTCAAGACCAGCCTGGCCAACATGGTGAAACCCTGTCTCTACTAAAAATACAAAAATTAGCCAGCTGTGGTGACTCACAATGGTAATCCCAGCTACTCCAGAGGCTGAGGCAGGAGAATTGCTTGAACCCGGGAAGCAGAGGTTGCAGTGAGCCAAGATTGCCCCGCTGCACTCCAGCCTAGGTGAAAGAGCAAGACTCCATCTCAAAGTAAATAAATAAATGCATAAAGATAAAGAGAACTATAGCTAATAAAACTGAATTAATAATGGGCAGGAACAACACTAATCTTCAGAATTGGTCTATTAGGTAATGCAATGAATTAAGGGTAATATGTCAAAGCATTTAGAGGTGCTTAATCTGTAATAACTTTTTGTATTTTTAACAAAGTATTGTCTGACTAATCAATTACAAACCTAAGATCTTCTGTCTGACAATGGCATGGTAGAAAGAGGTCAGATTTTAGAGTCAGACACACCTGAATCAATCCTACTTTTGACATTTATGAACAGATCCTTGGGCAAGTTTCTTTACTTCTCTGGGTCTCGGTTTTCTTACTGGTAAAATACAAATAATAATCATACCTACATTATAAGGATTTTGTGAAGATTGAATAACTCGTAAAATGTTTTACAAATGGTAAGCATTCAATAAAAATAAATCATTGTTATGATACATACTCAGCTAAACATTCAGACCCAAACAAGACTCTCTAAGGAGGATGAGGGAAATTATCTTACAAAATCATCTCATCAGTGAAGTCAATAAAATATTTTCATTAAAAACAACTAATAAATTAGAAGACATAACCAAATAAGAATTATGTGACTGCCTGGCAGCCACTTCAAAAAATTGAGATGTCACCAGTTTACAAATCTCAACTTCCAGCACAAAAATCAAGTAGTTAATATCATTCTGCCCTTATAATTCCACTGAAACACAGGAGAATTGGTTCTATCTTTTGTCTTAAACTATCCTGAGTTAAAATCAACAATAATATACATGTCCAGTGTCTTCTCATGAATAAAACATAAGTGGATATATGTGGTTTTATTAGGGCAGATGGGAAAATAAACTTCCGTGCAGCCATGCACCTGTTTTCTACACATTCCAACATAGGAAATGTCAACTCCTTTAAGAGGACCACTGTGAAACTGGCCCCTAAGTATATTTTCTTAAGCACTGCATAATGAGGATTTTTCTAATATGTTATGTGTTTTCCCAAAACACTGAACAGTGTTTCAGGATTCCCTAGCCTTAATGATAACGTTCTTATAAGATGGATGATTTGTTATATTTACAACAAATAGTCAAGTTATAGTAGCTGAAAGTCAAATAGCATTACCAGAAAAAAGCAATGAGAGAGAATTGGGTAATACTATAATTCTGACTCTCGAAGATACATTTTAAAATAAGCCATCTTACCTGTGGTAAAACTAATATTATTACTCCCATTCTAGCCTAATAAGATGTTAGTTATTTTGTTTTCTTTTTTTGAAGCAGTAATACATGTACATAGTTTCAAAAATTGAAAAGTTCATAAGGTTATATTCCCCTCACTGATCTGCCAGTTAAACTTGGTTTTTTAACACTAAAGCACTATTCAATCATGCATCTTATAAATGTAATCTCACATTGATTTACCTGATACCAAGACAGACAGATAGATAACTCGATAGATATGCAGAAACTTTTACTTCTGATTTAATATATATAGTATTAGTTAATAACGTATTAAGAAGTAAATTAACAAGTATCACGTTATGGAGATTTTTAGTTCTGAAGAAAATATCTAACACAGGAAGAGTCTACTGTACTACAAAAGACCATCGAGAGAAGTTCTGAAAACCATATCACTGAAAGTACCACCTACATGGAGTCAAAAGGAGAACTGAAGCAAATATATAAGCTCCTATCTAACCACACCCAAACATCAGAATTTTTGTAATCATAGACAAGGATAATTTATGTTCCTATTGATGGCCCTAAGACCCTGCAAGCTGAAAGTGCCCTCTGAGCAACAAAGCAATCCAGTTGTTTGATTTAGTCTTAATATTAAAGTCACCTAGTTACATTCTATTTCCTTGATATTTGTGATCCAGAACTAAAAGTTTCATATGTGTGACAATTTTTTCATTATCCAGAATGTTAAATAATCATAATATTGGGGCCAGGCGCAGTGGCTCACGCCTGTAATCCCAGCACTTTGGGAGCCTGATGCAGGTGGATCACGAGGTCAAGAGATCAAGACCATCCTGGTCAACATGGTGAAACCCCATCTCTACTAAAGATACAAAAAATTAGCTGGGCATGGTGGGACGTGCCTGTAATCCCAGCTACTCAGGAGGCTGAGGCAGGAGAATTGCCTGAACCCAGGAGGCGGAGGTTGCGGTAAGCCAAGATCACGCCATTGCACTCTAGCCTGGGTAACAAGAGCGAAACTCCATCTCAAAAAAAAAAAAAAAAAAAAAAAAAAAAACTATAATATTTTAGTATTCTTAATTATTTAAAAAGAGGGGTTTCCTTTAAGTATAATATGAAAATAAGAAGGACTATGGGGAAAATGAAAGACAATCTTTGTCTGTATGGCTTTCTAAGGAAGACTTCTGTTTTGTCCTCATTGTTGAGTGAATTAGCATTAGTACTGTCTTAATATGGACTAAAAAATTTTATCATTTTTTTCAATTTTTCTAATAAACAAATTATGTATAATGAAACATTTAGACATTTACTATATTTTGATTCCATGAACATAATATCTTAAATGCAAATAAATGTGTTTCAAATGATTAAAGAGTAGTTATTTAGATATTTCAAACAAGGAAAAATACTCTTTAGTAAATACAAGTAATTATGATGAGATATCATAAATATATAATGAGCATTTATGGTACTCAGTTTTATGAGTTAACAACTTAATACAAATTTTACTAATTTCTTCAGAGCTACTGCTCTCTATTTTTTACATTTACTTATTTAAATAAATTATGCATTTTGTATATACAGTTTGAATAGTCACCTTAAAACCTCTCTCCCTAAATCTAATTTAGAATGTAAATTATTACATAGAAAACTGCTTTAGAACTTCCAATTGATGATTGTAAAAATATTTTAAGGATGCTTTGCTTTGAGTTTTAAAAATATTTCAAGCATATTAAATTGTTTCATTAACTATTAATTTATTTATATTTATATGCGACATTAGAATATTTTTGTTTCGACAGAAACCAAAGGAAGCAAAAAAAAAAAGCACAATTAAACCAAAAAGATACTGTGTCATCTCATACTCAAACACCACAGAACATGTTCAGAGAGCCATTAAAATAGCATTCTATTGTGTTATTATGACATATGGTAGGCTTCCAAAACTAAGAGAGAGGGTATTTTGCTGCCTGTTGGCATGCATTACAGTCCTAATATGGTTTTTTTGTTTGTTTGTTTGTTTTTTAAAAAAAAGGAAGAAAGAAAGAAAGAAAAAAGAATGAAGAAGAGGAAGAAAAAGGAGGAGAAAGAGAGAAAGAGAGAATGGGAGTATTGCTTTCTTGCCCAGGTTAGAATGCAGTTTCGTAATGGGTATTGAAAGCCCCTTTTATACCAATAATTAGACTTAATGATGTAGACAGGAAGGAATAAGGGAAGAAAATAACAAACAAGCAGCCAACCAATATTTCATTTAAACCTATGAAATGCTATGTAGTTACTGAGGAGTGATTTACTTCCAATTATGTAGTCACTTTTGGAATAGGTATGAGGTGGTAATGTGTGTCTGGTGTGTTTAAAGTGGAGAGTTCTATAGATGTTTATTAAGTTTACTTGTTCCGGGCCTGAGTTCAAGTCCTGGATGTCCTTGTTAATTTTCTGTCTCGTTGATCTATAGAATCATTATCTCTTCTTGTTACATTGATCCTTTTGCCATTATGTAATGTCCTTCTTTGCCTCTTTTGATCTTTGTTGCTTTAAAATCTATTTTATCAGAGGCGAGAATTGCATCTCCTACTTTTTATTTATTTGTTTATTTTAACTCTCTGTTTGGTTGGTAAATCTTCCTCCATCCCTTTGTTTTCAGTCTTTGTGTATCGTTGCATGTGAGATGGGTCTGGATGCAGCATACCAGTGAGTTTTGGCTTTTTGTCCAATTTGAATATATATGAGTTTAATACTGTCATTTGATGCTAGCTGGCTGTTTTGCCCATTAGTTGGTGTAAATTTTTCATTGTGTTGATGCTCTTTGCTTTTTGATATATTTTTGGAAAGGCTGATATTGGTTGTTCCTTTATACGTATAGTGCTTCTTTCAGAAGCTCTTGTAAAGCAGGCCTGGTGGTGGTGAAATCTCTAAGTACTTGCTTGTTCACAAAAAATTTAATTTTTCCTTCACTTTTAAAGCTTAATTTGGCTGGATATGAAATTCTAGGTTGAAAGTTCTTTTCTTTAAGGATGTTAAATATTGGTCCCCACTCTTTTTTTTTTTTTTTTTTTTGAGATGGAGTTTCGCTCTTGTTACCCAGGCTGGAGTGCAATGGCATGATCTCGGCTCACTGCAACCTCTGCCTCCTGGGTTCAGGCAATGCAATTCTCCTGCCTCAGCCTCCTGAGTAGCTGGGATTACAGGCACGTGCCACCATGCCCAGCTAATATTTTTGTATTAGTAGAGATGGGGTTTCACCATGTTGACCAGGATGGTCTCAGTCTCTTGACCTCGTGATCCACCCGCCTCGGCCTCCCAAAGTGCTGGGATTACAGGCTTGAGCCACCACACCCAGCCTGGTCCCCACTCTTTTCTGGCTTGTAGGGTTTCTGCTGAGAGATCTGCTGTAAGTCTGATAGGTTTCCCTTTGTGGGTAACCTGACCTTTCTCTCTGGCTGCCCTTAGTATTTTCTCCTTCACTTCCACCCTAATAAATCTGGCGATTATGTGCCTTGGAGTTGGTCTTCTTGAAGAATATCTTTGTGGTGTTCTCCGTATTACCTGGAGTTGAATATTACCCTGCCTTGCCAGGTTGGGAAAATTTTCCTGAATGATATCCTGAAGAGTATTTTCCAACTTGGATTCATTCTCTTCATCATATTCAGGTAAACCTATCAAACATAAATTAGGTCTTTTCACATAGTCCCATATTTCCTGGAGACTTTGCTCCTTCCTTTTTATCCTTTTTTCTCCAATCTTGTCTTCTTGTTTCATTTCACTGAGCTGGTCCTTGACTTCTGATATCCTTTCTTCTGCTTGATCAATTCGACTGCTTAAACTTGTGCATACTTCGTGAAGTTCTCATGTTGTGTTTTTCAGCTCCATCAATTCTCTTATATTCCTCTCTAAATTGTCCATTCTCGTTAGGATTTCGTCAAACCTTTTTTCAAGGTTCTTAGTTTCTTTGCATTGGGTTAGAACAAGTTTTTTTAATTCCCAAAAGTTTCTTATCACCCACCTTTTGAAACCTGCTTCTGATAATGGAACACACTCGCTCTCCATTAAGCCTTGTTCCGTTGCTGATGAGGAACTGCAATCCCCTGTAGAGGGAGAGGCACTCTGATTTTGAGTGTTCTCTGCCTTTTTAGGCTGATTTCTTCTCTTCATTATATATTTATCCCTCTGTTGTCTTTGTAATTACCAACTTTCTAACTAGGTCTCTGAGAGGACATCCAACTTGTTGATTCACAGCGCCGAAATCTGAGCAATCCACTGCGCCAGTCAAAAGAGCGGCATTAAGATTGATGGTGCTTTTCTGCCCAGGAATCTCCTGACTCTGCACCAAGAACTGCTGCACTGAGATGACAGCAAAACTACCGCACTGGCCACAAGAGTCGCCCTGGCAACCCGTGGGGCTCCTCCGCTGGAAATCTCTTGGTCCGTGAGCAGCAAAAATTCATCTGAAAGTGTGGCATCCTCTCGATCTCTGTGCTTTCACTGGGAGCTACTATCCCGAGCTGTTAGTGATTAGCCATCTTGGATCTCTCTGGTTTTTTTTTAAGGGTAGGGGAAGAATTAAAAATGTCTTATGTGTTCTGATATATGCTTCTTTTTTTCTGAGACAGGGTCTTGCTGTATTGCCTAAGTGGGAGTGCAGTGGTATGATCATGGCTCATTGCAGCCTCAACCTCCCCAGACTCAGGTGATCCTCCCACCCACCCAGCCTCTTGAGTAGTGGGACTACAGGCATGTACCATCACACTTGGCATGATCTCAGCTCACTGCAACCTCTGCCTTCCAAGTACAAGCGATTCTTCTGCTTCAGCCTCCTGAATAGCTGGGACTACAGGCATGTACCACCACACCCAGCTAATTTTTGTATTTTTGGTAGAGATAAGGTTTCACCATGTATGCCAGGATGGTCTTGATCTCTTGACCTCGTGATCTGCCCACCTCAGCCTTACAAAGTGCTTGATGAGCCACCGCCCAACCAACTAATTTTTTTTTTTTTTAAGAGATGGGGTCTCCTTGTGTTGTCTAGGCTGGTCTCAAATTCCTGACCTCAAGCAGTTTCCCCACTTTGGCCTTCCGAAGTGCTGGGATTACAGGCACGAGCCACTATGCCTGGCCCTGATAAGTACTTTTGAGAGTTTATTAGGCATTAATCACATTTAGATATGTTGCTTTGGGTGAGAAAACACTCAGCAATCACATTTTCTCTATTTTTTTTTAGAGTTCTTTTCTCTATGTCTATACCAGCCTCCTTGCTTATTGGGGTTGCTTCTCTATTCTCTTCCTCTCAGCCCAATTGCATTTTGAAAGGATATTTGAAATACAAATTGGTGAAGGTATAAACTTGTTCAGTTGTGATATCTGTTCCTGCCTGACCTTATAGGTTGGGCACTCCCCTTGGCCTTTCACACGTGCAGTAGCATCTCCAATTTTATTCAAGATACATGAGGTTAGTTCTGTCTCTGCATACCCTTGACACTCACAATGTAACTAGAGTCACTCTCAGTTAGCTTCAGCTTTCTTAAATATTCAATTTATGCCCTAGAATGTACTCGCTGTGTAAATCATATTTCAATATGATTCCAAAATATGGAATGTATTTCTAAGCCATAAGGAAGAACATAGAACCTCATCTCAAATTCCACATAGCTAGGTCACTATGTGGCACTGACTGTTTTCAAGATAAAATGAAGGTTTCAAAGTTATATAAACTCAACCTAACTTTCCATGCATACACTTTCCAAATAATAATTAGGATACTGTCTGTGACTTCAATAAACCAAACTGGGACCTCCTCCTCCAAATCTTCAACCACTGCCATTTGAGCATGAAGCATCCATTGGTCATTTGTTTCACCAGGTGTCAAATTTCTCTTTGAGCATGTTATATTTAGATTTCTGAGTAAGATGACAGCAATATTTAGCTCAATGCCCCTCACTTACTCCCATAGAGGTTAAAGGGCAGGACACATTTTGAGGCCAATTACTCTGTCTCTTTGGTTTAGAAGGATCTTAGTTATGCACTCTTCAAAACACAAAAGGTAAAGTAGCTTTCCTGCATCCAAGATTATGGACAGCACACAGTAAGAGATTCCAGCCCTGTTGAGTTACTTTTTCACATGGTGTGACATGACAAAGCACAGACACAAATTCACCGGGCAAAAGATAGCTGGAATGTTGATAGTTGCCCTTAGCTGACTTTCTCTTCCTGGAGCCAGAGGAAGGATTTAGACATAGCATGTATAAGAAGACTGGCACTGGATTTAGACAGCCTGGGTTCAAAATTCATACATTGCTAGCTGGTGACTTTGGGCAAGTTAATTAAGCTCAACTTTCTCCTCTATCAATTGGAGTTAATAACAGCATCTGCTTCATAGGGCTTACATGAGATAATGCATGCAAAGTGCCGAGCACATGGTTAGCACTTAGTAAATTTTTATTATTATTTCATTCATTCATTCAACAAGCATTAAACACCAATTACAAAGCATCTTCTGGATGAAAAACTGAGGCACAGAAATGTTGGACAGTTATACAAAGTTACTGTTAAAATAGGACTGGGACACAGATGTCCTCATGTCAGTTTATCACAGTAGGGTAAGCTGGTTCTCTTAACGGGTTATTAAAAACCCACCTTAGATTCGGGGAACAGCCAAGAATTTCCCAATAAATAAATTAAAAAGCCAGTTTTTTGCTGTGGCTTTGTGAAGGGTGTAATGATTTCAAACATATCTGCAATGAGAAACAAATTTTTGCAAACATATTTTCCATGAGTAAAGCAAAACAATACTGACCCACCAAAAGAAAGGCCAACAAATCCTTAAGATACACAAAAATCCATCCCACTGCTTTACCTGTGTCTTGCACAATCTAAAACAAAATACCTTGTTGTCAAGTAGGGCCTGGGACTTCTATTTCTTTAATTGTACATGTTGTCTTTATGTCTTCATGTAATGGGATTCATATAAATTTCAATCAATACTAAGGATGAAAACAAATGGGTGAGGATCAGGAGGAGAAACAGTCCCTGTGGATTGATTGTTTATTTTCTCCAATGAGTGGTTATACCCAAAAACTGACTAATGGAGAAGTTATATTGAACAGATTAGCCCACATTCACCATGCCAAAGCTGATAATGGATTCTCTATGGAACAAGTATCATATCACTCAGATCTTCGTACATCACTACTACTGAATTAAAATTTTCAGTCTCTGTAAACACAAAATAATATAAGAACACATAAAAGACTATAAGATGATGTCAAAGTAAATATAAATTTCTTCACCTTTTTTTTTCTTTTTTTTGTTGAAACAGAGTCTTGCTCTATTGCCCAGGCTGGAGTGCAGTGATGCAATCTTCGCTCACTGTAACTGCCACCTCCCAGGTTCAAGTGATTCTCCTGCCTCAGCCCCACAAGTAGCTAGGATTATAGGCATGCACCACCACACCCGGCTAATTTTGTATTTTTAATAGAGATGAAGTTCCACCATGTTGGCCAGGCTGGTCCTGAACTCTTATCTCAGGTGGTCCACTGCCTTGGCCTCCTAAAGTTCTAGGATTAAAGGTGTGAGCCACCATGCCCAGCCTTCTTCATATATTTCAGTTGAAATCCAAACATATGATAATACGGTTGTTTCTGCCCAATTGTACAAAAATATGCTTTTATAAAAAAGTGACAAAATCAGTAATTAGTGGTCACAAAACACTTCATTATTTATTCACCACCAATCAAAAAATGAGACATTTTCCCACTGAAAGAATAGAAAGTAATTACAGTACAGCTGTTCAAATAATTTGATGAAATTTAACTGATGCTTTATAAGTGGAATTACCAAACCTCTTTGACCAGAATGCTGAGGTTTGCTGGGAGGGAGTAAATCTAAATTTGATGATGTAAATATTTCAGAATGTTGAAACTTGATCTTTCCTAAACTCCTCTATTTGAAAACTGCCAAAAATTAATATGAAAATAAAATTTAAAACAGCAAGAGTCAAAATGCATAGTTTGAATGACAGCAGTTCCACTGGCTTATAATCATTTCTTTAGCCCAGATGAAAGCCTGTTTGTAGCCTTGGTTCCAAGATTGTGCATTTCTGATGCAGTTAATTTATTATAAGAAAAGTAAGACAGTCCTGGTCTATGTAAATGCATTTAAAATTTACACTTCTAGGAAACATAACCTTGATAACAAAAGAGAGTGTGAATGAATATTATTACAAATGACAAGATTTTTTAATGCAGAACTGGCATTTGACAGTGTCATTTACAATAACTGAGTTTTTTTAATCCATGTAATTCCTGGAGTATCTTTCTGTTGTGCATAATACTTAGTTTTTGGTCACATTGCAATATAGTTTGGAGCTTAGTATTCACTTTATATTCTTCCTCCCCTGGTACCATGCCAATTTTGAACCTGACCAAATAAGGTTTTTCATTATTGAAGAGGGGTTGACACTAATCTTTTCATTCATTTCACACACAAAAAAATTTTTCTTTTTTGAAGAAAAAAGTCTCACTGGGCATCAGCCCAGGCAGGAGTACAATGGTGCAATCATGGCTCACTGCAGCCTCAACCTTCCTAGGCTCAGGTGATCCTCCTACCCCTCCCTCTCAAGGAACTCGGACCACAGGCATGCACCACCACTCCTACCTATTTTTTTTTTTTTCCCCTTTGGAGAGACCGAGTTTTACCATGTTGCCCAGGCTGGTCTCGAACTCCAGGGCTCAAGTGATCCACCCACCTAGACCTCCCAAAGTGTGGGAATTACAGGCATGAGCACCACACCCAGCCCATGTTTATAGAGTGTCTTTTATGTACCAATTATGGATCTGTGTTGAGAAAAGGTCACGGTCCCTGATCTCATGTAGCTTAGTCTACTGAAGAAACCAGACTTCTAACAAATAATCACACAAATAAGTGTATGCAGTAGCCCTCTTGATCCCTGGTTTCACTTTCCACAGTTTCTGTTACCCATGGTCAACTGTGGTCTGAAAATAGATGAGTACGGTACAATAAGATATTTTGAAAGAGAGAGAGAAGAAAAAAGAGATTCATATAACTTTTATTATAGTATGTGGTTATAATTGCTCTATTTTCTTATTAATTATCATTGTTAATCTCTTCCTGTGCCTAATTTATAAGTTAAACTTTATCACAAGTATGCATGTATAGGATAAAACAGTATATATAGGGTTCAGTACTATCCCCTGGTTCAGGCATCTACTGAGGGTCTTGGAACATATCTTCCTGGGATAAGGGGAAACTACCATAGTTTAAAGGCAATAAGTATTATGACAGAAGACTATAGGGTGCCATGAGCTAGAACTGGAGGATTCTGATTCAGTTTGGGAGATCAGGGAAATCCTCTCTGCAGATCTGATCTCTAAGGTGTGGACTAAAGAAAGAATGAGTTGGGGGGAGGGATCCAAGATGGCTGATTAGGAGCAGCTCAGGATTGCAGCTCCCAGCAAAAGTGCAGAGGGTGAGTGGATGCCACATTTCCAGATGGATTTTTATTGCCCACAGACTGGGAGATTATCAGGCAGAGGAGCCCCACAGGTTGCCAGTGTGGCTGTTTTGCCGGGGCCCCGGCACGGCTGTTCTCCATACAAAATACATGGGTCCGGGTGCCATTTTAGCTGTGATTGGAGCGCCTGGTAGACAGAGTCAGCCATTCATCTTATTAAAAAGGGGACTGAAACAGGGAGCCAGGCCAGGAGATTCCCAGGCAAAAATGTGCCATGAATCTCAGAATGGCTGTTTCAGCTGGTGCAGTGGGTTGCCACACAGGAAATCACAGAGATCCCAGTGCCTTTTCAACAGGCGACAGAAACACCTGGGAGACAGAGTCGACTGTTCAACTAAAAAAAAAAAAAAAAAAAGGGCTCTGAGGCAGAGAGCCAGATGATCAGGCTCGGCTGGTCCCACCCCCACAAAAAAAACAACAATCAGAAATGCTCTGGATTGAGAGTTTCACAGCAAGCACAGCTGAACCCAGGATGGTCCAGCTCTGTGGGGGAGGGACATCCGCCATTACCAAGGCAGTCCACCACTACAGAGGTAGTTTGCCATTGCTGAGACAGCCTGCCATTCCTGAGGCATCCCACCATTACAGAGAGAGTCCACCATTATAGAGGTGGGCCACCATTGCCAAGGCAGTTCTAACTACACCCGTATAAACAGAACTGCAGGGAAGTTCACATGGCAACTGGGCAGAGCCCACAGTAGGTCAGCAAAGCCTTTGCAGGCAGACAGTGACTAGGCTGCCTCCTTGCTAGGCAAGGCAGCCCTGAAAAAACACAGCAGTACAACAGAAACTCATAAATAAAGCCCTAACTCCCTAGGACAGAGCACCTGGGGAAAAAAAAAAAGCGGTTTATGATTTCTACTGCAGTAGACTTAAACATACCTGCCCAGCAGCCCTGAATAAACAACAGAGCTCACAGCTCAGCATTGAACTCCTATAAAGGACAGACTGTCTCCTCAAGCAGCTCCCTGACCCCCATATATCCAAAGTGTCACCTCATAAAGGAGAACTCAGACTGACATCTGGTGGGTATCCTTCTGGGACAAAGATAGCAGAAGAAGAAACTAGCAGCAACCCTTATTGCTCTGCAGCTGCTGCAGGTGATCCCCAGGCAAGCAGGGCCTGGAGTGGACCTCAGCAGTCCTACAACAGACGGGACAGACTGTTAGATGGAAAACTAAGAAACAGAAAGAAATAACTTCATCATCAACAAACTGGATGTCCACTCAGAGACCTAATCTAAAAGTCAACAACTACGAAGACGACAGGTGGATAAATCCACAAAGATGGGAAGAAACCAGTGCAAAAAGGATGAAAACACCCGAAACCGGAATGCATCTCCTCCTACAAAAGATCACAACTCCTCACCAGCAAGGGGACAAGGCTGGTTGGAGAATGAGTGTGATGAATTGACAGAATCAGGCTTCAGAAGGTGGGTAATAAGAAACTTCTGTGAGCAAAAAGAACATGTTCTAACCAAATGCAAAGAAACTAAGAACCTTGAAAAAAGATTTGATGAAATGATAATGAGAATAAACAACGTAGAGAAGAATATAAGTAAATTGATGGAACTGAAAAACACAACATGAGAATTTCACGAAGCATACACAAGTTTCAACAGCCGAATTGACCAAGTAGAAGAAAGGCTATCAGAGGTAGAAGATCAACTCAATGAAATAAAATGAAAAGGCAAGATTAGAGAAAAAAGGGTAAAAAGGAATGAACAAAGTCAACAAGAAATATGGGACTATGTGAAAAGACCTAATCTACGTTTCATAAGTGTACCTGAATGTGACAGAGAGAATGAATCCAAGTTGGAAAATACTCTTCAGGATATTAATCAGGAAAACTTCCCCAACCTAGCAAGGCAGGCCAATATTCAAGTCCAGGAAATACAGAGAACACCACAAAGACATTCCTCAAGAAGAGCAACACCAAGGCACATAATCGTCAGATTCACCAGAGTTGAAATTAAGGAGAAAATGCTAAGGGCATCCAGAGAAAAGGTCGGGTTACCCACAAAGGGAAGCCCATCAGACTTACAGCAGATCTCTCAGCAGAAACCCTACAAGCCAGAAGAGACTGGGGACCAATATTCAACATCCGTAACGAAAAGAACTTTCAACCCAGAATTTCATATCCAGCCAAACTAAGCTTCATAAGTGAAGGAAAAATAAAATCCTTTGAGAACAAGCAAGTACTCAGAGATTTCATCACCACCAAGCCTGCTTTACAAGAGCTCCTGAAAGAGGCACTAAAGATAGAAAGGAACAACCAGTACCAGCCACTCCAAAAACATACCAAATGGTAAAGAGCATCAACACAATGAAGAAACTGCATCAACTAATAGGCAAAACAGCCAGCTAGCATCAAAATGGCAGGATCAAATTCACACATAACAATATTAACCCTAAATGTAAATGGGCTAAATGCCCCAATCAAAAGACACAGACTGGCAAATTGGAAAAAAAGCCAAAACCCATCAGTGTGCTGTATCCAGGAAACCCATCTCACATGCAAAGATACACAAAGGCTCAAAATAAAGGCATGGAGGAAGATCTACCAAGCAAATGCAGAGCAAAATAAAAAGCAGGAGTTGCAATTCTCATCTCTGATAAAATAGACTTTAAAGCAACAAAGATCAAAAGAGACAAAGAAGGACATTACATAATGGTAAAAGGATCAATACAACAAGAACAGCTAACGATCCTAAATATATACGCATCCAATACAGGAGGACTCAGATACATAAGGCCAGTTCTTAATGACTTACAAAGAGACTTAGACTCCCACACAAAAATGGTGGGAGACTTTAACACACCATTGTCAATATTAGACAGATCAACGAGAAGAAAATTAACAAGGATATCCAGGACTTGAACTCAGACCTGGAACAAGCAAACCTAATAGACATTTACAGAACTCTCCACCCCAAATCTATAGAATATACATTCTTCTCAGCACCACATCGCACCTACTCTAAAATTGACCACATAATTAGAAGTAAGTCCCTCCTTAGCAAATGTAAAAGAACAGAAATCATAACAAACAGTCTCTCAGACCACAGTGCAATCAAGTTAGAACTCAGAATTCAGAAACTAACTCAGAACCACACAGCTTCATGGAAACTGAACAACTGGCTCTTGAATGTTGACTGGATAAACAATGAAATGAAGGCAGAAATAAAGATGTTCTTTGAAACCAACGAGAACAAAGACACAACATACCAGAATCTCTGGGACACATTTAAAGCAGTCTCTAGAGGAAAATATATAGTAATAAATGCCCACATGAGAAGCAAGGAAAGATCTAAAATTGACACCCTGTTGTCAAAACTGAAAGAGCTAGAGGAGCAATATCAAAAAACTCAAAACCTAGCAGAAGACAAGAAATAACTAAGATCAGAGCAGAACTGAAGGAGATAGAGACACAAAAAAACCCTTCAAAAAATCAATAAATCCAGGAGCTAGTTTTTCGAAAAGATCAACAAAATAGACAGACCACTAGCCAGATTAATAAAAAAGAAAAGAGAGAATAATCAAATAGATGCAATAAAAAATGGTAAAGGGGATATCACCACACATTTCACAGAAATATAAACCATCATCAAAGATTATTACAAACAACTCTAAGAACATAAACTAGAAAACCTGGAAGAAATGGATAAATTCCTGGACAGTTGCCTCCTCCCAAGCCTAAACCAGGAACAAGTCCAAACCCTGAATAGACCAATAACAAGGTCTGAAGGTGAGGCAGCAATTAAGAGCCTACCACCCAAAAAAAGCCCAGGTCCAGATGGGTTCACAGCCAAATTCTACCAGACATACAAAGAGGAGCTGGTACCATTCCTTCTGAAACCATTCCAAACAATCCAAAGAGAGGGAATGCTTCCCAAATCATTTTATGAGACCAACATCATCCTGATACCAAAACCCAGCAGAGACTCAGCAAGAAAAGAGAACTTCAGGCCAATATCCATGATGAACATAGATGCAAAAATCTTCAATAAAATACTGGCAAACTGATTGCAACAGCACATCAAAAAACTTATCCACCATGATCAAGTAGGATTCATCCTGGGGATGCAAGGCTGGTTCAACATACGCAAGTCTATAAATGTAATTCACCACATAAACAGAACCAAAGACAAAAACCACATGATTATCTCTATTGATGCAGAGAAGGCCTTTGACAAAATTCAACAGGCCTTTATGCTAAAAACTCTCAATAAACTAGGTCTTGACAGAATGTATCTCAAAATAATAAAAGCTGTTTACAACAAACCAATAGCCAATATCTTACTGAATGGGCAAAAACTGGAAGCATTCCCTTTGGAATCCGGCACTAGACAAGGATGCCCTCTCTCACCACTCCTATTCAATATAGTACTGGAAGTTCTAGCCAGAGCAATCAGGCAAGAAAAAGAAATAAAGGGTATTCTAATAGGAAAGGAAGAAGTCAAATTGTCTCTATTTGCAGACGACATGATTGTATATCTAGAAGACCCCATCATCTCAGCCCCAAATCGCCTTAAGCTGATAAGCAACTTCAGCAAAGTCTCAGGATACAAAATCAATGTGCAAAAATCACAAGCATTCCTATACACTAATAACAGACTTAAAGAGAGCCAAATCAAGAATGAACTGCCTTTCACAATTGCTACAAAGAGAATAAAATACCTAGGAATACAACTAACAAGGAATGTAAAGGACCTCTTCAAGGAGAACTACAAACCACTGCTAGGCGAAATCAGAGAGGACACAAACAGATGGAGAAACATTCCATGTTCATGGTTAGGAAGAATCAATATCATGAAAATGGCCATACTGCTCAAAGTAATTTACAGACTCAATGCTATCTCCATCAAGCTACCAGTGACCTTCTTCACAGAACTGGAAAAAAACACCTTAAACTTCATATGGAACCAAAAGAGAGCCCACATACCCAAGTCAACTCTAAGCAAAAGGAACAAAGTTGGAGGCATCACACTACCGGACTTCAAACTCTACTACAAGGCTACAGTAATCAAAACAGCATGGTACTGGTACCAAAACAGACATACAGACCCATAGAAGAGAACAGAGGCCTCAGAGGCAACACAACACATCTACAGCCATCTGATCTTTGACAAACTTGACAAAAACAAGCAATGGGGAAAGGATTCCCTGTTTAATAAATGGTGTTGGGAAAACTGGCTAGCCATGTGCAGAAAGCAGAAACTGACACCTTACACTAAAATTAACTCCAGATGGATTAAAGACTTAAACATAAGACCTAACACCATAAAAACCCTATAAGAAAATCTAGGAAAAACCATTCAGGACATAGGCATAGGCAAGGACTTCATGACCAAAACACCAAAAGCATTGGCAACAAAAGCCAAAATAGACAAATGGGACCTAATCAAACTCCACAGCTTCTCCACGGCAAAAGAAACAGTCATTAGAGTGAATCGACAACCAACAGAATGGAAAAAAATTTTTGCAGTCTACCTGTCTGACAAAGGGCTGATATCCAGAATCTACAAAGAACTAGAACAGATTTACAGGAAAAAAACAAGCACATTTAAAAGTGGGCGAAGGATATGAACAGACACTTTACAAAAGAAGACATACATGAGGCCAACAAACATATGAAAAAATGCTCATTATCACTGGTCATTAGAGAAATGCAAATCAAAACTACATTGAGATACCATCTCACACCAGTTAGAATGGCGATCACTAAAAAATCTGGAGACAACAGATGCTGGAGAGGATGTGGAGAAATAGGAATACTTTTACACTGTTGGTGGGAGTGTAAATTAGTTCAACCATTGTGGAAGGCAGTGTGGCGATTCCTCAAGGACCTAGAAATAGAAATTCCATTTGACCCAGCAATCCCATTACTGGGTATATATCCAAAGGATTATAAATCGTTCTACTATAAGGACACATGCACACGAATGTTCACTGCAGCACAATTTACAGTAGCAAAGACCTGGAACCAACCCAAATGCCCATCGATGATAGACTGGACAGGAAAAATGTGGCACATATACACCATGGAATATTATGCAGCCATCAAAAACGATGAGTTCACATCCTTTGTAGGGTCATGGATGAACCTGGAAACCATCATTCTCAGCAAACTGACGCAAGAACAGAAAATCAAACACTGCATGTTCTCACTCATAGATGGGTGTTGAACAATGAGAACACATGGACACAGGGAGGGGAGCATCACACACTGGGGTCTGTCAGGGGGAAATAAGGGAGGGACAGTGGGAGGTGTGGAGTTGGGGAGAGATAGCATGGGGAGAAATGCCAGATATAGGTGATGGGGAGGAAGGCAGCAAATCATACTGCCATGTGTGTACCTATGCAACAATCTTGCGTGTTCTTCACATGTACCCCAAAACCTAAGATGCAATTAAGAAAAAGAAAGAAAGAAAGAATGAGTTGACTAGGCACACAAGTGGATCAACAGAGTAGTCTTTGGGATTGCCTCCCTCCCTTAGGGAGGTTTGAGCTAGTATAGACCTGCCCTCACCTCAAGCATTGGACTCTGATTGGTCCAATTTAATCTCCTTGCCATGGTGATTGGTTCAATGATGGACTGGCCAAAACTAATCAGCACATGACACAGTAACTGGTTCTTGAGGGGAAGAAGGGGAGTGTGACCCAAATTTGATTATCAAAATGAAACTCAGGACTTTTGTTTGAAGATAGGGAAAAAGCTGCCTCCCCTTTTTTTTTTTTTTTTTTTTTTTGAGACAGAGTTTTGCTCTTACTACCCAGGCTGGAGTGCAATGGCAGGATCTTGGCTCACTGCAACCTCCGCCTCCTGGGTTCAAGCAATTCTCCTACCTCAGCCTCCCGAGTAGCTGGGACTACAGACTGCGCCATCATGCCCAGCTAATTTTTGTATTTTTAGTAGAGACGGGGTTTCGCCATGTTGATCAGGATGGTCTCAATCTCTTGACCTAGTGATCCACCCACCTCGGCCTCCCAAAGTGCTGGGAATATCGGTGTGAGCCACTGCACCCAGCCCCGCTTCTTAAATGTGAACAAGAACATGCAGCCCAGGAGCCAGCAGCAGCCCTCTCTCTACCAGAAGAAAGGCCAGCTTGAAAGTAAAGCCAGCAGAGAGGAGAGGGCAGAATCAGGATCAACACAGTGAACCAGAACCCCAATGGCATTATGAACAGAAGCTTGAACTACCCCTGATCTTTCCAGCTTGGTTTTTCTGTTAATAGCAACCAAAAGCATTTTAACTGTTAGTGGCAAAGGGGATTCTAGGCAGAGGAAATGTTATATGAAACATTATGGGTTATGTGAAAACTCCAGAGCAGGAAAGAATATGACACAATGTTGGATACCACAGACTCATCCCCCACATAAATTCACTCCTTTGGTCCCCTAAGAACACTATGCTCCATGCTATTCTCTCTGCCTCTGGTATTTTTTTCTACCTCCAACCTGCCTTATCAAATCCTATTCATCCTTCAAAGTCCTATTGAAGTACTTTCTTTTTTTCTACAAGTCCTTCCCCAATCACTCTTACCCTATAAGATGCCTGCTTCTCCTTACTGATTCTAGCCAATTTTTTTCCCAATTTCAATTTCAGCATCTACTGTATGCTGACACAACGTACACCCTACATGTTCTCCAATGCACTTTGGCACTCCCATGCCTTTGCCCAGCACATTTTTCTCAGCCTGGAATGAACTTCCTCCTAGGCCATCTATTGACATACGCTTCAAACATGTATAATGTCGCCTCTCCTAGAAACCCTTTGCTAATCCCCCAGTGGGATGTGAACACTATCTATTTCTCCCACTAGATTTGTCCTTTATTGAGGACAGGAATCATTTTTTCTTCAACTTGAGTTCTCACAGCATTACTACAACAGAATAGACATTAGAGACAAATGCTTACTAAACAAATGAATGGTTGAATTGTTAGATGAATAAACAGATTCCTCTAAATAGATAGATAGGTGAATAGATAGAGATATAGATGTGTATATACAAATTGAGTATCCCTTATGTAAAATACTTGCGACCAGAAGTGTTTTGGATTTCAATTTTTGTGGTGGTTTTGGCATATTTGCATATACATAAAGAGATATCTTGGGGATAGAACACAAGTCTGAACACAAAATGTATTTGTGTTTCATAGGAACCCTGTACATATAGCCTGAATGTAACAGTATGTTTCCCTTGGGGACCCAGGATAAATTGTGTGTTGTGTGCCTGCATTTTGACTGCAACCCATCAGATAAGGTCAGATGTGGAATTTTCCACTTGTGGTGTCATGTTGGTACTCACAAAGTTTCAGGTTTTGGAGCATTTTGGATTTCAGATTTTCAAATTAGGAACACTCAACCTGCATGTATTTAAGTTATATGGAAAAGGACCCATGTCTAATTTTCAAAATCTTTAGTAAATAGCAGAATACAGAAGTATGTTGTAGGAACTAAATATGAATATATATTGAACAAAAAAGATACATATGAGATGCTAGAATTTATAATAATCAGAAGGATGAGGACTTAAGCAAATGTATTTGATGTTTTCTGGGTTTTTTTTTTCAGCAAACTTTTGTTTAATGCCTAAGGCACTCATTGCTTATGACACCAATCATCAGAGCCATTTCTAAATTCACTGATGTACAAGAACATGCAGCTAATAGAAACCAGACATGTTGTTCATATGGTTAAGCAGTAAATTTTGGTGAATTGCACTTGAGAGCAAATAGCTTCAGCTATAAATATGGGACTAAAAGAACCAAAGACCAATGTTTACACCCAGTGGCCACAAAATAGATTGGAGGGAAAAGTTAGATAGGAGAGAGCCCCCTTAGGAGACTCAGTCATACAGGTAAGATCAGCTGCAGTGGGGAGTGGTATGAAACAGAGCCCACCTCCCCAAAACCTTCTCTTTTGACAAAGTAAAAGCTGTAAGCAGCTTAGGAAGAGGGGATCAGTAACAGAGCTTCTCATATCAAGAACCCAGGTAAAAATCCACTGCTTTTGGCCAGGTGTCATAGCTCATGCCTATAATCCCAGCACTTTGGGAGGCTGAGATTGCAGATTGCTTGAGCCTAGGGGTTTGAGACTAGCCTGGGCAACATGGCAAAACCCTGCCTCTACAAAAAATACAAAAATTAGCCAGGCATGATGGTACATGCCTGTAGCCCAGTTGCTCAGGAGGCTGAGGTGGGAGTATCACCTGAGCCCAGGGAGATAAAGGCTGCAGTAAGCTGTGATCATGCCACTTATCCCAGCCTGGTGGACAAAGTGACACCCTGTCTCAAAGAAGAAAATAAGATAAAAATTGAATGCTTCTAGAGAAAGAATAGACACAAAAACCCCTTGGCCCTGGTAGAGGTATAAAAACCTCGTGGGCCTTGGATACTGCAGTAACACAAAGCAAGGGTCTGCTCCAAATAGGGAGGAACAGGAAACTATCACCTGCCAAAGACTTAGCACAGATGTTTGACTTCTTTGAGAGGGCATCCATCAGGAGAAATACTGAAAAGGCTCCACCCCTCATGCCCAGGCACACAGGCCCTGCTGAAGACTGCAGATGGACCTGGAAAACCAAGATCTCCCTGGTCCTACAATGAAGCTAGCAGTAAATTAGTACACATGGCTGTCTGCTGGCAAGGGAGGGACAAGAACACAGAGGGAGCCCTCCCCTCTGTGGCACAGATATTCAGGAACAGTTGAAAACTGAAGGTGAGCCACAAACTTGAGCATCCCTCCAGCACCCCAGGCCTAACATCAAACACAAGGAAATAGCCATACCCTGCCAGAGGCATTTGAACCTGTTGTGCACTGAAGGCAGAGATAGCAGCAACATGGCAAAAACAGCTCAATTATTGACTCAGTTGACTAATTCTACCACACTAACATGCTGACAACAAGAAGAGGTATGCTCCTCTCTGGACTTACATACTCTTCACCTCAGTCTCCACTGTTCCACACATACCTGCCATTAAATCCAAAATCAAATGGTATGGTTCAGCTCTGTGTCCCCACCCAAATCTCATCTTTTAGCTCCCATAATTCCCATGTGTTGTGGGAGGGACCCAACTGGAGATAATTTAATCATGGGGGTGGGTCTTTCCCATGCTATTCTTGTAGTAGTGAATAAGTCTAACAAGATCTGTTGGTTTTAAAAAAGACAGTTTCCCTGCACAAGCCCTCTTCTCTTGTCTGCTGCCATGTGATATGTGCCTTTCACCTTCTGCCATGATTGTGAGGTCTCCCCAGCCACCTGGAACTACAAGTCTGTTAAACCTCTTTCTTTTGTAAATTGCCAGTCTAAGGTATGTGTTTAGCAGCAGCATGAAAACAGACTAATACATTAAACAACAAAGAAAGCAAGAAAAATGACCTATTGTCAAGTGATAAAGCAATAATTAAAATCTGAATTCAGAGATGACTCAGATGTTGGAATTTTTAGACTGGTACTTTAAAATGACTATGAATGATATTTTATTTTTTGAGATGGAATCTGGCTCTGTCACCCAGGCTGGAGTGCAGTGGAGTAATCTTGGCTCACTGCAGCCTCCACCTCCTGGGTTCAAGCAATTCTCCTGTCTCAGTCCCCTGAGTAGCTGGGACTACAGGCATGCACCACCAAACCTGGCTATTTTTTTTTTTTTTTTGTATTTTTAATAGAGATGGGGTTTCACCTAGCAGCTTGGACTAGGAGCTCCTGGTCTTATGCTCTTGAGACCATCCTGGCCAACATGGTGAAACGCTGTCTCTACTAAAAAGTGTAACAATTAGCAAGGCATGGTGGTGGGCACCTATAATCCCAGCTACTCAGAAGGCTAAGGCAGGAGAATCACTTGAACCCAGGAGACGAAGGTTGCAGTGAGCTGAGATAGCACCATTGCACTCCAGCCTGGACAACAAGAGTAAAATTCTGACACAAAAAAAGAAAGAAAGAAAAATATAATTAAAACTCTCTAAAATGTGCAAAAATGCCATAGTGAAGACTTCTATAGATGAAAATACTTTAAGACCACAAGAGAAAAGAAGCTGTATTAATTCAAAGTTGTAGCAGCATTATTATTGTCGCTGCTATTCAAACAACTGACTTGTTAAAGTTAATTTTAATATTGTACTTTGGTAGACTAAAGATGGCCACAAATTTTCACTACTCTTTTCCTAGAATCTAGACTGATCTCAGTGACCTGCATGATTTATAGAACTGAGCAGAAGTGAGGTCCTGAGGCTTTTTTTTTTAGAGACTGGTCTTGCTATGTTGCTCAGGCTAGAGTGTGGTGACTATTTGTGGATCTGATCATTGCCTCAAACTCCTGGGCTCAAGCAATCTTCCTGCCTGTCCTGTGAGTATCTAGAACTATAGGCACATAACACACTGCACCTAGCCTTGAGATCCTGGGACTTCTGCTGCTAAGTCATAAAAAGTCTTGCAGCTTCTATCCAGGTCTCTTGGAATCCTCTCTCTCTGAACACCCTGAACTGTCACAAAAGAAGTCTGATACAACTTCACAATTATAAGGAAAAAAATTTTTTAATGGCCACTTGAATAAACTTTCCCAAAGAAGATATACAGATGGCCAGTAAACACATGAAAAGATGCTTAGCATCAGTAATAGTAGGGAAATGCAAATCAAAACCACAATAAGCCAGGCAAGGTGACTCACACCTGTAATCCCAGCACTTTGGGAAGCCAAGAAGGGCAGATTACTTGAGCCAAGGAGTTGGAGACCAGCCTGGGCAACATGGCAAAACCCTGTCTCTACAAAAAATATAAAAATCAGCCAGGCCTGATAGCACATGCGTGTAGTCCCAGCTACTTGGGTGGCTGAGGCCAGAAGATCACTTAAGCCTGGGAGGACAAGGCTGCAGTGAGCCATGATCACACCACTGGGTTCCAGCCTGGGTGACAAAGTGAGACCCTGTCTCAAAAACAAAACAAAACAACAAAACCCAAAACACAATAAGATACTACTTCATACCCATTAGGATATTCTGCTAGTAATAGAAAATTTAAAATATTGGCAAGGATATGTAGAAATTGAAACATTTGTGCATTGCTGGTGGGAACATAAAATGGTGTAGCCAATACAGAAAAAACAGTTTGATGGTTCCTCAAAAAGCTAAACATAGCATCATCATATAATCCAACAATTCTACTTCTAGGTATATACCTAAAGAAATTAAAAGCAGAGACTTAACAGATATTTGTACAACCATTTCTTGTCAGCATTACTCACAACAACCAAAAGGTGGAAACACCCAAGTGATTATCAGTGGATGAATGGCTAAACAAAATATGGTATGTATATAAAATGAAATATTGTTTATCTATAAAAAGGAAAGAAGTTCAGACATATGCTACAATAGGGATGAAGCTTGAAGACATGCTAAGTGGAATCAGTCACACTCAAAAGGATGAATATTTTAAGACTGCACTTGGGGCCAGGTGTGGTGGCTCACACCTGTAATCCTAACATTTTAGGAGGCTGAGGTGGGCAGGTCACCTGAGGTCAGGAGTTCAAGACCAGACTGACCAACATGGAGAAACCCCATCTCTACTAAAAATACAAAATTATCCAGGTGTGGTGGCGCATGCCTGTAATCCCAGCTACTTAAGAGGTTGAGACAGGAGAATCACTTGAACCCGGGAGACAGAGATTGTGGTGAGCTGAGCGGGTGTCATTGCACTCCAGCCTGGGCAACAAGAGCAAGACTCTCTCACTAAAAAGATTGCACTTATATGAAATACCTAGAATCTAGAATAGGCAAATTCATAGAAGCAGAAAGTAGATTAGAGGTGATATGGTTTTGCTCTGTAACCTCACCCAAATCTCACCTCAAATTATAATCCCCATGTGTTGAGGGAGAGAGGTGATTGGATCATGGGGGCAGTTTCCTTCATGCTGTTCTCATGGTAGTGAGTTCTCATGAGATCTGATGTTTTTTGTTTTTTTTTTTTTTTTTTTGAGATGGAGTTTTGCTCTTGTTGCCCAGGGTGGAGTGCAGTGGTTCCATCTCAGCTCACTGCAACCTCCGCCTCCCAGGTTCAAGCGATTCCCCTGCCTCAGCCTCCCAAGTAGCTAGGATTACAGGCATGCATCACCATGACCAGCTAATTTTTTAGGTTTTAATAGAGATGAGGTTTCTCAATGCTGGTCAGGCTGCTCTTGAACTCCAAACCTCAGGTGATCCACCTGCCTCGGCCTCCCAAAGTGCTAGGATTACAGGCATGAGCCATGACACCCAGCTGAGACCTGATGGTTTTATAAGTGTTTGACAGTTCTTCCTACACATGCTCTTCTCTCACCAGCTGCCATGCAAGATGTGCCTACTTCTTCTTCTGCCATGATTGTAAGTTTCCTGAGGCCTCCCCAGCCATGCAAAACTGTGAGCCAATTAAACCTCTTTTGTTTATAAATTACAGTCTCAGGTAGTATCTTTATAGCACTGTGAAAGTGGACTAATACAAGAAGTTACCAGGTGCTTAGGGGAAGGGAAATAGGAAGTTATTGCTTACTGGTTGCAGGTTTTCTGTGATTAAAAAGATAAATTTTATGTAATGAATATTTTACCACACAATAAATAAAAATACAACAAAAAGTTGGCAAGTTATATAATTTTTTTTAAAAAAAAGAAGTCCTCCACATGTACATGTATGCTTATTGTGGCACTGTTCACAAACAGACTTGGAACCCACCCAAATGCCCATCAATGATAGACTGGATAAAGAAAATATGGCACATATACACCATGGAATACTATGCAGCCATAAAAAAGGATGAGTTTATGTCCTTTGCAAGGACATGGGTGAACCTGGAAACCATCATTCTCAGCAAACTAACACAGGAACAGAAAACCAAACACCATATGTTCTCACTCATAAGTGGGAGCTGAACAATGAAAACACATGAACACAGGGAGGGGAACATCACACACTGGGGCCTATCAGGGGGCAGGAGGCTAGAGGAGGGATGGCATTAAGAGAAATACCTAATGTAGTTGACGGGGTGATAGGTGCAGCAAACCACCATGTCACGTGTATACCTAAGTAACAAATCTGCATATTCTGCACATGTACCCCAGAATTTAAAGAATGATGATAATAATAAAGTAGCTATAGAAAAAAAAGAAGTCCTCATATTCTGAAACCAACATGCTGGAGAGGCCGCATGTGGTTGATAGTCCTAGCTGATCTTGACCTTCTAGCCATTCCTGCACAGGTGCCAGACATGAGTGAAACTGTCCTTCCAAAGCAGTCTAACCTCCAGCTGATTTCCTGAGTGACCTCAAGTGAATACCATTTAGGACTGAGGAATCACCTATCTGAGCCCCACCCTGCTCCTCAAAATCATGAGATATAATAAAATAGTTGCTGTTTTAAGCTGCTAGGTTTCAGGACAATCTGTCATACAGCAATAAACAACCAGAACATGCTCTCTCTACTTTCTGTAAATGGATTGGCCTGGTGGCTCCTTAATATCTAGAAGAGTGATATGGTTAACAAGGAGTGCTCAGTCAAGCTTTGGGAAATTTTGAGAAGTATTTGGATGGTGGACAGCACAGGTCTCCCTTACCTAAGGCAGAAGCAACAACAAACTGCCTTAAACATTGTATCCTAGGTTTCTGACAAACACAATTGACATACAAAGGCCAATTCAGTCATCAAATAAAATGTTTACAAATGGCATTTTGTTTGTATTCAAAATAAAAGTACTTTCATGAAGTCACACGGGAAAAATGGAATGTTGTAAAAAGTAAGATTATTCCCTTTACTAAAATGACAAAGAAGAAAGTGATAGTTTTCCCACTCCCACCCCCCACAGTATTTGGTGATATTTTAGAAGGAGAGATATGATAACTGCTTTCTAATCTTTTGTCCTAAAATTGGAAGGCGAGCAGGCTCCAGGGTGTCTGTGAACTGGGAGCTGCTCCTCAGCTCCCTAGTGGAGAGGGCTGCTCATCTCAAGCCAAGATAAATAGCACCATAGAAAGCATGTTAGAAGAGGTGTTAGGACACCTCAGTTCTTTGTTCATTGCCACCCACCACCTAACATGGGCAGAACACATGACCTCTCTGGAAGTCAGCTTCCCAGCCCACAAAAAAAGAATGAAGCAGGTTTTCTACTTTAGTTTCACACTGGAATCAGCAACCTAAGATATGATGCTTAAAATCTTGAAGCCCAGGCTGCACACAAGACCAATTATGTCATAATTATGTGGGTAAAACAAGGGCCTCGGGACTTTTTTTTAATTCCCCAGTGCCTTCCAATACAAAGTCAAAGTTGAGACCCACTGAAATGGAAGGATGATGTATGGAAAAATATTTACAGTTCTCATTTAGCTCTAAAAATTATATAATATGATCTTCTCAAAAAATACACTTATTGAGTAAATATTTATTACATACTATGTTCCAGGCACTCTGTTTGAGACTAGAAATACCAAGAGAAGTTCAGTATTCTAGATGGGGGCAGGAGGATAGATCACATAGAAATGCAGGCAGTATTCAGTCTCAATTCAAGGGAAGAAATGGAGTAGTCAGCTCTCCTGGGAGGAGTGAGGAAACAAAGAGGAGGTAAACTGAGTTAAATCCTCAGGGGTGATTTGGCACTCAACAATGGCAAGGCTCTCCGTCTTAGTGCCATCTTCTTGGAACCCTCTCGCTATGAGAGCCAAGAAGCAAATGCACAGGCTGAAGCACAAAAGAAGAAAGATGAGACAGAGGTCCAAGTAAACTCCCAACCTGTGCACCCGAGGGGGGCACAGGAACAGAAACATGGGACACCAGAGGCTGGGGGTGCCGGGACAAGCTGTTGGACCGCATGCTACTCTCTAGAGCTTGTCTCTCAGCCGATCTAGAACTCCCATAGCCATCTGATCACCAAGACCACCTCTGAGAGGGAAGTTCTGAGACACTCACCACAAACAGTCCCTGTTTATCCTTTTCCCTGGATCTGTGACATTCGGACTATTTCTGTGTTCAGTTGTGTCCAAGTGTAACAGGTATACAATAAATCACCTCTTCTGTTGTCTTAGGTGGAAAACAAAGACAAAAACAAAACGAACATCACTGGTAAGACAGAGTAGTGGAGGGTAAAGGAAGAACACTTCCTGTTAGCCAGTCTCCTGTCATCTAACATTTACACATGAAGTTGTTGATGTAGGCCAGGCATGGTGGCTCATGCCTGTAACCTCAGAACTTCAGGAGTCTGAGGCAGGAGAATCACTTGAGCTCAGGAGTTGGAAGCTAAAGTGAGCTGTGATCACACCACTGCACATCCAGCCTGGGCAACAGAGTGAGACCCTTTCTCTAAAAAAAAAAAATTGCATTAAATTAAATTAAAAGTTGATGTATTAGGTGGGAACTTCCTAATACATGTATTAAGTAGGAGCCTCCATTTCTATGACACCAGCAAATCTCTTTTCTTAAAAGAGCTTAACTTATGAAGAAATGGCACAAAGGTAGTGTGATAATGCAACTAATAATAACTTGACTTTTTTTTGAGACAAGGTCTCACTCTGTTTACCCAGGCCAGAGTGCAGTGGTGCAATCTCAGCTCACTGCAACCTCTGCCTCCCAGGTTCAAGCAATTCTCCCACCTCAGTCTCCCAAGTCATTTGGACTATGGTGCTCACTACCACACCCAGCTAATTTTTGTTTTTGTAGAGATGGGATTTTGCCATGTTGCCCAGACTGGTCTTGAATTCCTGGACTCAAGCAATCTGTCCTCCTCAGATCCGAAAGTCTTGGGATTATAGGTGTGAGCCGCACTTCCCAGCCAACTTGACCATTTGTAAGGATGCTACCATGGGCCAGCATTGTACTAAGTATGTGATATCTGAGTTCAGTAATTGCTGATCGCACAAATAAGCTGCCTTGAAATATTCAAGGGTAGTTATGTGGCAGACCTGTTGGACTTGTTCTATGTGGTCCTGGCTTAGAACTAGGATCAATGAGCCATAGAAAGGCAGATTTCAACTCAACCAGCTATACTATGATGGAATGAATTACCTCTGGACAAAGTAAGTTTCCCACTTTTTTTTTTTTTTTTTTTTTTTGAGATGGAGTCTTGCTCTTTTTCCCAGGCTGGAGTGCAGTGGCACAATCTCGGCTCACTGTAACCTCCACCTCCCGGGTTCAAGCGATTCTCCTGCCTCAGACTCCCGAGTGGCTGGGATTGCCAGCATACACTACCACACTTGGCTAATTTTTGTATTTTTAGTAGAGAAGAGGTTTCACCATTTTGGCCACATTGGTCACAAACTCCTGCCTCAGCCTCCCAAAATGTTGAGATTACAGGTGTGAGCCACTGCGCCCAGCCTTTTTTATTTCTTCTTTTTTTTTTTGAGACAGAGTGTTGCTCTTGTTGCCCAGGCTGCAGTGCAATGGCATAATCTCGACTCGCTGCAAACTCTGCCTTCTGAATTCAAGCGATTATCCTGCCTTAGCTTCCTGAGTAGCTAGGATTACAGGGCCCACCACCACACCTGGCTAGTTTTTTGTATTTTTAGTAGAGACGGGGTTTCAGCATGTTGGCCAGGCTGGTCTCAAACTCCTGACCTCAGGTGATCTGCCCGTCTTAGCCTCCCAAAGTGCTGGGATTCCAGGTGTAAGCCACAACGCCTGGCCAGTTTTTCACTTCTTAGTATATTACTATGTAAAAAACAGTTTTGACCCCACACTACTTAGAGACCAAGTACAAGAGGCAAAGGCAAAATTTGAAGAATAGCGATGCTTCAAGAATTTGTTACTCTTTTCACCCACAGATATACCTCTATTTCCCACAAGAACAGCAAGCAAAAGAGAAGATAGGGAGGCACTCAGAGGATGGGGATTCCCCAAAGGTGAAATACAAGCTTAAGCAGTTTAAGTGTGTTCATTTCAACTGGGACATGAGCAACAAGTAAGTAAGGTGTTGCTCAAAAAACTCTATGACTAACATAGCACTTGAGGCTGCTCCAGTGGGGTATGGCTTATGCAACATTCACAGTCCCCTCTTCTGGCTATAGAGCTAGACTGGCATCCAGACTGCTAGTTCCAGATGGCAGGTTCTTGCCAGGGTGGGGTCTTGTCTCCTGCCATCGACCCATGGAGTCTACCAATCCATTTGCTTTTTACTCTTAGCCCCTTGCTTTGACAGATGGCTTTAACTTCAAGTTACAAATAATTTTCTCTCTGAGTACTGTCTCAGTGCTCAGCTTATGCTTAACATCTTAAGTAATAGCTTGCTGTTTATCATCTTAAGCAACTTACAGATTTAAACTTACACTGTGTGTTTGTGTGTGCATCTGTATGGAAACACACATGTGTTCTAATACAAATAACTTCCTGCTTCATCATTTTCACACACAACATCCTGAACCAGAGAAAAGAAGAAAAGAGAAAGCCTCCAGCAAACTGAAGATTCTCCTTATTCTATCAGTATTACAGCATACTTGAAGAATTCCATAACCCTACACTTGTAGAAATGTTGAAGGACCTCCAAGTATATGGTGGGTTGTTGTATTAGATTACTGGTAATTGTTATCACAAGCCTAAGAAACTGTGACTCTCTGACATTTAACCTGAATTGAAATTGTAAGGTTTGTTCTTATTTAGTTTAAGATTAAGAAACTGAGGCCAGCACAAAAATAACTTAATGCGAAGGAATTTATTCAGGCTGCTCCCGGGTGAGGTTTTGCGGTCTGACAGGAGGGGCCGGAGAAGTCGCACGGACTCCCCTCAGACGTGGGGTTTTATACGGAGTGAGGGAGCTGGATCGGTTGTGGGAGAGCAGGACTGCTATTGGGTAAGTTATAAGCTTTTACCTAGGACTTGGCTTGTTGTTGGTTGGAATTACTCGGCTGCTATTGGTTGTTAAGACGCTAGGGTTACCGCACCTTGTTTGCATACTGGGATCTTTTAAGGGAAGGTCAGGCTGTGCGAGCATGGGAGAAGGGAACAAGCCTGAGCATGTCTGAGTTTGCCTGAGCTCATCCGGGCTTGTCCGAGCTTTTGAAAAAAAGGTGGGGGGGTGCGTCCGTGCTCCCAGTGAGGCAACCGGCCTTACAGAAATCAGCCTTGAAATGGGACTATTTCCCATCTCTGTCTTTCAATTACAAATTATAAATCATTCTGGTTAGCCTACTCAGATCAGTGAGGAAGAGGGAATGGGAGAATCAGACCACAAATGAAGTCATTGATTACTTGGTTGCAGCCAAGATGCAATAAGCAATAAGATGTGCTTCTCTTCTTAGAAAATTCATAGTCCACTGGGAGAATGGGGCCATCCTGGATCATTTCAGAACAACATGGCAAGCAATGTGATTAAAGAATGTGTGTCTGTAGTTTCATAGAATCACACACAAGGGCACCCAGACTATCTGGGGTGGGTGCAGAATACAGAATTGAAAAATTATCCAGAGTAAGTGATTACTAAGATGATTCTTAAAAACAGGACTGACACAGGCAGGAACAGGGAGATATGATCATTCTGGATGGTGTTGCATATGGGGGAGAAATTCTACTTTGGAACACAGATGTCAAGGGCAGCTGGGTGAGAGGATGGGGTTGAAGATGTCATCAAGAGCCAGACCACGCGAGGATGAAATGTCTTGTTAAGGCATCCGGCCTTTACCTTGTTGGCAGGAGGGAGCCATTGCTGAGTCTTAAATAAGAAAATGACATGGTCAGGAATGCCTTTCAGATAACTCTCTAGGCCAGAAAGTCCAAGGTCAAGGCTCCAGCACATTTGGTCTCCTGTGAGGGCCTGCTTTCTGGTTTGCAGATTGTTTTGTGGCCATCTTCTTATTGTATCTTCACATAGTAGAGGGCAGACAGAGAGATCTCCTGCCTCCTTCTGTTTTTAAAGGGCACCAATCCCATTATGAGGGCCCCATTGTCATGATCACATCTAACCCTAATTGCCTATCAAAGCCCCTACCTTCAAACACCATTTTATTGGGGGTTAGGAATTCAATATATCAGTTTGGGGAAGACATAAATATTTATTGCATAACAAGGGACAATTTCCATGTATGCACATAGAGTGTCACTTCCTCAGTAAGACCTTTCCTGACTACCCTACTAAAACTAAATATCATTCTTGCCAGCATCCCCTATCCCTTCCCTTCCATCTTTCTCTAGTGCTTATATAATTTCATTATTATCCATCTGTCTCCATTACAATATGTGAAATTCTTTATGGCAGGGATTTTGTCTCTTTTCTTCACTGCTGTATCGCAATACCTGCGGCAGTGCCTGGCACCTACTATGTGCTCAATAAGTATCTGCTGAGTGAATGAATGCTTGATGGCGGTGCTGAGAAAAACTGAGAAAAAATGCAGGAAAAAGAGAGGGTTTAGAGAAAATGATGCTGGGTTCAGTTTGGCACTTACCTTAGCACTCTAGGGAAAAATAAAGCTGTGTGGAGACTCAGAATGTTAGATATGACATAGGCCCTAGAGACCATCTGTTTTAGTCCATTTATGTTGCTATAAAGGAATACCTGAGGCTGGGTAATTTATAAAGAAAAGAGATTTCTTTGACTCACAGTTCTGCAGGTGGTACAAGAAGCATGGCTCCAGCATCTGCTTCTGGTGAGGGTCTCAGGCTACTTTCAGTCATGGCAGAAGGCAAAGGGAAGGTGCTGTTTGCAGAGATCACACGGCAAGAGGAAGCAAGAGAGAAAGAGGGAGGGAAGGTGCCAGGTTCTTTTTAACAACCAGCTATATGGAAAGAAATAGAGCAAGAACTGACTCATTACCACCAGTACAGCACCAAGTCATTCATGAGGGATTCCCGCCCCCACTGACCCAAATACCTCCCGTTAGGTCTTACCTCCAACATTAGGGATCATGTTTCAACATGAGATTTGGAAAGGTCAGATAGCCAAACCATTGCATGATTCTATACAGTTCCTTCATTTGGGAAAAAAAGAAACTGAGATCCACAAAAGTGAAATGTCATGCCCATGGCAAGGCAAACACGGCCGAGCCAAGCATCTCAGCCTCCCGTTCCCAGCTTCAGTTTAATGTTTATGCCTCTTATTTCTGGTGATATAAGATCAATAAAAATCACTTGTTTTTGATCTTCAGCTAGAATTTAACTAAACTACTAAATGACTGTTTTTTCAGAGCCCACTTAACCAATTCATTTAGGAAAGAAAACTTTTTGAGCCTGAACCAGATATAGAAAGATCTAGTCATGGAAGTCTCCTCTACCCTGGAATCTTGCCAGACTGAGGCTGCCTTAGCAGCTGTGCTAGAGCAAATAGACAACTCTGCCTGTTAGCCTCATACCAGGTTAGTAGTTGCCTGAATCCATCAGTGATTTAATTTTTATTTGATATTTTTAAATTGAGGTATAATTTTACACCAAGAAATGTAGAGATCTTGTCCATACAGGTCAATGGATTTTGATAAACATAAACACCCATGTAACCCCCACTCTAATAAAGATCCTTCCTGTCCTTCCCAAAGTCCTTTCCAGAGGCAACCACTTTTCTGATTTCTATCACCATTGATTAGTTTAGCCAGTTCAAGGATTTCATGTAAAAAGAAAACGACATCATAGATTCATATATCTGGATCCTTTTACTTAGCCTCATGTCTATAAGATTCAGCCAAGTTGTTGCTTGTATCATTAGTTTTTTCTTCACATTGCTGAGTAGTATTCATGGTCTTAGTATAGCACAATTTGTTTATTAATTCTCCTGGATATTTAGGCTGTTTCTAATTTCTGGCTATTGTGAGTAAAGTGCTATAAACATTTCTTGTTTAAATATATTTAAAGACATATGTTTCCATTTCTCTTGGATAAGTGTCTAGAAGTGACATGGTTGGGTCATAGGATAGGTATATGCTTAACTTTTTTTATAAAGAACTGCCAAACAGCTTTCCAAAGTGATATATGATTTTTACATGCTGACCAGTAACATATAAGATTTCCAATTGCTTCATATCCTCACCAGTATAAGTGTTGTCAAGCCTTTTCATTTTAACCCCATGAGACCTCAAATAAACACAGTACATTTTTTTTGTATCTGCTAACACTTTGGAACATTCTATTACGGAGAATTTCATACATTTACTAAAGCATTAGATGCATTCATCATCCAGCTTTAGTAATTATCAACTTTTATAGCCAATCTGGTTTCATTTCTATACCCTTTATTCCCTCCTCCCGTATTATTTAGAAGCAAATCCCAGACATCATATCATTCATCTATAAGTATTTCAGTACATTTCTCTGAAATATAAGGACTCTTTGTAAACCTAACTAAAATGTCATTGCATTTTATACAAAAAACAATAATGCCTTAATGCCATTAAATTTTCAGTCAACATGCAAATTTCCAATTGTCTCAACAAATTAATAAATTTTGTCCCGTAGTTTGTCTGCTCAAATCAGTATTCAAGTTAGTACACATATTGCAGTCAGTTATGTCTTGTGAGTATATTTTAATTCAGAGGTTCCTCCTCTTTTTGTTTTATTCTTCATTATGTTTTTGTTAAATAAATTGGATTGTTTGTCCTCTAAATTTACCCACAGATTGGATTTTGCTAATACATTATTTAACACATTCTTCTGTCCTTTGTATTTTCTGTAAATCGTTATTTCATCTAGGAACTTAATCACATTCAGGTTCAAATTTTTGGCAAAACTTCCTGATACTTGGTATTGTGTTCTTCTATCTGGAGGCATATGGTGTCTGCTCTTTCTTTTTTACATCAGCACTGTTTTTAATGTCATCACTAGATGATTAATTGATTTTAGGTTGCAAAATGGTGACATTCCAGTACTACTCTGTTTTCATTTATATGTTGGGATACTTCTGCAAAGAGAAATTTTCCTCATCTACTAACCGATTACTGTATAGTACAGTTCATATAGAAAAGACAGGTCAGCAAAGGAAACAATCAACAGGATCAAAAGAATACCTACAGAATGGGATGAAGTGTTTGCAAACCATATATCTGATAATGGATTAATTTCCAAAGTATAAATGGAATTTCTGCAACTCAATAGCAAAAAACAAATAATTCAATTTAAAAATGTGCAGGTGGGGTGTGATGGCTCACACCTGTAATCCCAAGACTTTGGGAGGCCGAGGCAGGTGGATCACCTGAGGTCAGGAGTCTGAGACCACACTGGCCAACATGGCGAATCCCCACTTCTACTAAAAATACAAAAAAGTAGCTGGGCGTGGTGGCAGGCACCTGTAATCCCAGCTACTTGGGAGGTTGAGGCAGGAGAATTTCTTGAACCTTGGTGGTGGAGGTTGCAGTGAGCCAAGATCACACCATTGCACTCCAGCCTGGGCGAGAGAGTGAGACTCTGTCTCAAAAAAAATAAAATTAAAATTAAAATGTGCAAAGGATTTACAGACATTTCTCTAAAGAAGACATATAAATGACCAACAAGTATATAAAAATATGTTCAACATAATTAATTATCAAAAAATATATAAATCAAGATTACCATGAAGCCAGGCATGGTGGCTCACACCTGTAATCCCAGCACTTAGGGAGGCTGAGGCAGGAGAATCACTTGAAACTGGAAGGTGGAGGTTGCAGTGAGCCAAGAAGGCACCACTGCACTCCAGCATAGGTGAAAAAGCAAAACTCTGTCACAAAAAAAAAAGAAAGAGAGAAAGAAAAAGTGCAGTTCTTTGTATAACAATTATATTTCAATAAAACTGTTTTTAAAGGCAGTATAGCGAGTAAGGTTTTTTGTTTTTTGTTTTTTGTTTTTTTTTTTTGAGACAGAGTCTTGCTCTGTCACCCAGGCTGGAGTCCAGTGGCATGATCTTGGCTCACTGCAACCTCTGCCTCCTGAGTTCAAGCAATTCTCCTGCCTCAGCCTCCCGAGTAACTGGGATTAGAGGCATATGTCACCATGCTTGGCTAATTTTTCATTTTTAGTGGAGATGAGCTTTCAGCATGTTGGCAAGGCTAGTCTCAAACTCCTGACCTCAAGTGATCTGCCCACCTTGGCCTCCCAAGTTGCTGGGATTACAGGCGTGAGCCACCGCTCCTGGAGCTGCATAAGTGAATAAGTTCTTTTTTGTTTGTTTGTTTTGAGACAGAGTTTCGCTCTTGATACCCAGGCTGGAGTGCAATGGCGCGATCTCGGCTCACCGCAACCTCCGCCTCCCGGGTTCAGGCAATTCTCCTGCCTCAGCCTCCTGAGTAGCTGGGATTACAGGCACGCGCCACCGTGCCCAGCTAATTTTTTGTATTAGTAGAGACGGGGTTTCACCATGTTGACCAGGATGGTCTCGATCTCTTGACCTCGTGATCCACCCGCCTCGGCCTCCCAAAGTGCTGGGATTACAGGCTTGAGCCACCGCGCCCGGCCAGTGAATAAGTTCTTAATTCTTTTCTTTTAGTTACTAATTTTAAAAATAGGGAGTTCTGTAATATTCTCCAATGGGGACTTTTATTATATGAAATAAATAGGATAAACTCATATATTTAAACATATCTGGTATGTTTTTCAGTTCATTGCAATTATCATTTAAGAATAATTTTTTCTGCCAATCAAAATGTCATTAATCCACTGACAAATAGCTTTGAAAAGCATTACTGTGTTTTGAATGGTTTTTATTTTCAATGTCATATGTGGCTGTTTAATTCAAGTGATTATACAGTGTAAGGCAGTGCTGAGAAGGAGTAAGATCTTTACAAGGGCATCACTATCTTTAGCGGCAACAGAGAGCACTCACTCTGTCCTGGCTTCCTGTTAAAGCTGAGTTTCTGGGGCCTGGACTCAGCCCATGCTATTCTGTAATGCAGCAGGGGCACACATAAGGCTACCAGAACTTAAGCAGCATAGCAGAGTGGTTATTTGCTAGAGTCCTGAACCTGATTACTTGGGTTCAAATCCTGGCTCTACCAGTCAAACTTAGTGAAGTTACCTCACATCTTTCTGTCTCACTTTTCCCCACCTGCAAAACTTTACCTCTTTCTGCCTTATTTTTCCCCACCTGTAAAATAGAGAGTAGTAACGGTATCTCAAAGGGATGTTACGATGATAAATGAGCTAATAGGCGCAAAGCACCATTTGTCTGGCATATGGTAAGCACTCAATGAATGTAAGCAGTTATTACTGCTCTCATCATCCAAGCTGATCCTGGATTTCCTTTATGACTCCCAGCCCTACCCAAGAATGGAGGTTTGAGACCTCAGATGCATGCAGGAGCCCCCAACCTCCAGTTTCTACTGAGAAGAAAAACACCTTAGGTACATGAGTAAGAGGCAGTTGAACTATGACATGCACTAACCTCCTTCATAAGATACTACAGGAAAAAAAAGAATAGTGGCTCTCACTATGCATTCTTCACTAGTTTTATTATTCATTTTTTTCTAACAAACTCTTTTGTGCCAAGTGAGAATACCTACTTTGGTAAAGACTTCAATGTTTGGAGAGCATTTTCACTCACATTATCTCATTTGAGCCACTTAAAAATCCTGGTTGCAGACATATTTTGTTATCCTCATTGGACAAACAACGGAGCTGATAGTGATTTGCCCAAGGTTATAGTCAATTAATGACAGTGGGGACAAATACCTATGTCTTCTGATGCTTTAAACAGCAACTTTCTGCTTTCACAATTGTGACCTCCTTTTCTCATCCATTAATTTATTCATTCAACAACTATTTATTGAGTACCTACGTTTTGTCAGGCACTGTTCTAGGACTAGCAAGATGATATTGCAGTGGATTCAACAGTGGGGGAGATACGCCAGCAGACAAAAATTCCTGCCTTAGCCAGGCAATGTGTCACACATCTGTAGTCCCAGCTACTCAGGACCCTGAGGCTAGAGGATCACTTGAGCTAGGAATTGAAATCCAACCTGAGCAACATAGCAAGACCCCAGTCTCTAAAATAAAATAAATTCTGCCTTCATGGTGTTTACATTCTAATGGGAGAAGACTGAAAATGAACAAGCAAATAAGAGCATAGAGCATGTCAGATATCAATCACTGCTATGAAAAAAAACATAAAGCAAGGAAGAGTAATAAGAGTATACTACGGTAATAGGAGAATATTATGGCTTCAATCGACTGGTCAGGGAAGGCCTTCCTGAGAAAGTGACATTTGAGTCAGGTGATGGAAGTGAGGAAGGGACTTTGCAAATATTTGCTAGAGGAGCAGCCAGACAAAGAGAAGTAGCTAGGGCAAATGCTCTAAGGGAAAGACAAGCCTAGTGTGTTCAAGAAATAGCATGAAGGTAACTATAGCTTCAATGGAGACAGCAAGAAGAGAAGAGTGTCAACACTGTTTTGCTTAGGTCTGTGTAAGTAATTGTAAAGCCACTAACTTTTATTTTGAGTTAGACAGAATGCTACTGAAGAATAACTATATAATCCTTATCAGGAAGTAAAATAAATAATAATACATGATAACCATAAGATATCCCAGCAATTCCAATCCTAAGTACTATACTCACCAGAAAAGCATATAGATATGCACAAAAAGACATATTAAAGGATTCTTATAGTAGCATTATGCAAAATATCCCAAAACTGGATATAAACCAAACACCAGACAACAGAAGAACAGATCGTGTAATTGATCTTACACTGAAATCTATTCAGCAGTAAGAATGAACTACTGAAACTTGAAAATACATGAAATAATATCAAAAAGATAATATTGAGGGAGAGAATCCAGTCACTAAAGAGTATACATTGCTATGATTCAATTTATACAAAATTTAAAAATTAATCTATCACATTAGAAGTCAGTATGTCATTACCTTTGAGAGGTAATAACTGGCAGTGGGCACAAAGGAAGATTCTAGCATGGTGGTAGCGTTCTATGTATTGATCTGTATGGTAGTTACAAGGGTATATTTATTTTGTGAGAATCCATCAAGCTGTCTACTTATAATTTGTATACTTTTTATTATTATGTCACATTTCAATGATATTTATTAAAGAAATAAGAATAAGATGGGAATATGAAAGATCTACCCAAAAAATTAGTGAGGACTTACTCTCACAAGGCACTGGTAGCTATTCTCAAGTTAATTAATTACTTAATTACTTATTATTGTACCAAATTTGTCAGACTTTTGGGAAAGGGATCTTAGTTTTGATAAGGTGGCATAAGTGGAGGACAGAGGACAGAGATATAATGCTAAGCCTGTCCTCCCATCTGTGGTTTAATAAACAGGGAATGATGGTAGAGGCTCTTCAAGATAAATATCCTTCTTAGGTGCTAGAATTTTTCAAAACCTACTCAACCTCCTAACAAATACTTTCCTTTAGCCTGCCTGAATGGGACGTCTTTATTAGAAATATAATCAATAAAAACAGATGGTAAATGATTGCAGGGAAATGTATGATCTTAATACAAAATATTTTAAATTATAGTTCATTGAGAGTATGCTAGGTTACAAAAAGACATCACATTTCCTCAATTGGCTTAAATCTTTTTGCCTACTTATAGGCCAGTTATATCCATTAAGTTTCATCTTCTAGGAAACAACCTGACATGGTGGGGATCTTTTAAACCAAGAGATATGCAGAGCAGTTCATTAAAACACCTCAATTAAAGTCAGACTGCATTAAGGCCAAATTACCTTAAATATAGCATGTTTTAGTGTTACTTCTTCCTCTTTTTATGTGAATATTTGTAGAGGCCCATAAGGTGTGTATTACAGTGTCAAGAGCATTTGCTTGCTAAGATTAAGGTCACAATAGAACCAAAACTCAGATGGATGGCAGGGGGTCGGGGGAACAGAAATGACTCTGGAAAATACTCAGGGAAATACGAAACCTAGAGCTTAACGTAAACCATAAACCACAGCTTTCTAATTCTGAAATGATAGTGGGTGGGGAACATCTGTTTATCAGTTAAATACACTGCCATTTACATGAGGGAGTACATTTAATGGACGAAGCATTAAGATCACTGAAGGGTGACATGTTTTGTTTGCAGTAATGTATGCCTGCACAGCCTTCCCAGCCAGCACTCAAGTCCAACATAACTGAGTAGCCCTGTGAGCTCCTTCCCATTACATCAAATTCTCGCTGTTGAAATCCTGTGCTTGGCAAATAAAGCCAAGCTGCTTTGGATAGTCCATGTGGTGAATTCCAGGACTGTAGTGCATGCAAAAGATTCTCCTTGCAGATATTTAATGCTGAGGAGCCACAGAATCTAAAACCATGAAAACTAATAGTCTAATGACTTTGAATTTTTATGGTCATTTCAATCATTATTTAAGAGATAGAACTAGAGAGAACTTTCCTAAACACCTTGGCTAATAAATTGTCAGTGTTTAAACAACAATTACATTATGAAATGGAAATTAGCTGTTATAATCAAGCCATATGGCTAATATAATTGATTGGTTCATATTTTTAAGAAGATGGAAAGCACAATCCAAAGAATAACTGAATAGATTTCACAAAATTAACTAGAGATAAGTTCTACTTTGTTGGATGGACAGGTTGTAGTTTTTTACATTAAAAAGAAAAAAATCTTTTGACTCAGTGATTCTAAATAGAAACTGATTAAAAAGTTTGTTGCTTTAACTTGAAAACCTATAACACAAAATGGAAATTAGCACACGTATATGCAATAGATACACATATATATGGGGCAAAGAGACATTAAATTAAGAAGTTGTACAAGTATTGAGTTATATAATTGATAACATGAGAAAAATGATCTGGTTTCTCTCCCCATTAAAAAAAAGTATTTCAGCATATTTGGAGTAACTGCAATTACATCATGTTTTGACCATGTTTTATTCACAGCTCTCCTTCTAAAACATGACAGTTTTCTAGGTTGATACTGAAAAAACTAAAATCTGTTTACAGGAAAGCATCCCCAGGTTTGATGGAGACATGACTTGAGTTTTAAAGAGGGAAACTGGGCACGTTGTCCCTTCTCATAACCAAGCATCCTGAACTCTCTGAAACTCATTTTAGTCTGCATGTCTAAGCTGAACTTTTTATTCTGTATATCTCAAAAAAAAAAAAAAAAAAAAAAAAAAAAAAGCCCTAGTTAATCTGCAGTGGAAATGTCCATCCTTTGGAGTTTCTCCTCTTTGCTTAGGTTTTGTTTTAGAGTGTTTGTTACTGTTTTTGGTGCATTAGCTCTATCCTCCTGTGTTGCCAGTGCCAAATGCTTCAACATGTATTATTTCCTTAAACTTCCACAAAATTTCTTTCAAGAAGGCATTATTATCATCATTCTCATTTTATAGATGAAAAAATTAAGGAGAATCAGAAAGTTAGAGGATTTGCCCATGTAGAGTTTCAGAGACCAGAAGACAGGTCATGTGTCTCTCACTTCTAAGCGCTCATATTTTCACTGGGCCATATGCAAAGAGAAATGTGTTCATTACCTTGAAATGGGTTTCTGGAAGGCGGAGGTGGCTAATGATACCTTAATTTAAAAAATAATAAAAGATAAAGCCTTTCACAGCAAACAGGGACCTTGGGTTATGGAAGTAAAAATGAATTCTCAAATCATTTCAGCTTCCTAGCTTTTTTAAGTCCTCTGGCTTATCTGTGACCACTCACTTCTCTGTAGTGCTTAGTAACTTGATCCTGAGTCCCCCACCCATCTCATACTGCCTGTGTGTGAGCATTGGAGAGAGAGGAGTTTGGGTTTGTCCTGATGTGTACATAAAGGTAAATGACATTTATGGAACACCTCCTAAGAGCAAGGTACTGCTTTCTCTTTGACATGAGACAATTCATTTATTCCTTACAATCCATATATAGGTAGAACTATTATTTATCCTCATTATCCAGAGAGGAACAGTGAGGTACAGAAAGGTTGAGTAACTTGCTCGACGTCTCACAGTAAATAAATAACTCAGGTGGTCTCACAGCAAATACACAACTTACACTTGGGCCAGGGTACCTGTGGGGCCACCCTCACCTGGTAGGCTCCACCCCCATTCTCAGGCCCAAGCTGCTTCACTAGAGCGCTCCTTAGTGTTGGCTTAGTCCTGATACAAAGATCTCAAGGCAGCCACTCACTAATGGTGAGGAGAGAGGCTGAGGGAGGAAGAGAGGTTGGGATGCGTCTTCCCGGGGCAGACTCTCAGAGCTTCAACAGTTCAAGTCCTCATTTACTAATGAATTTCAGAAAAGCAGTTAGAAAACCTGGGCGTCACCACCATCCCCACTCATGCCAAGCCTCCGGACCACGTGGTCCCGGGCGCAGGTGGGTACATCTGCCCTCCAGGAACAACGGTGGTCCCTGGGGCTTTATGGAGCCTACGCCTGCCGAGGAGAAAGCGGCCTCCTCTAAACACCGGCAGCGGGTGGTAGAAAAGGCCCCCCCAGGGTCCCAGCCCTTTGCAAAGTTGCGTCCCTCCCCTTTCTCGCTCTCCCCAGAGCGACGTCCGGAAAGTCCACTTCAAAGGCTCACCCCTTTTCAGGAAATCTCCGGGTGCTTCCTCGCGGCCCGGGGGGAAGCTTTTGTAGCCGCCTGCCTCTGTTCCCAGAAACCAGACCCGCTGGGCGGACGGGTGGCGGGTCCACCGCGAGGACAACCCTGCAGGCGCTGCTGGCCTTGTTCGCGGTGGGTCCCGCCCCACACCGCTCTGCACTCCGGCCACGTCGAGGTGGCTGCTGAGGCCCTGTCCCTCCTCCCCTTCTCAGGCCCTCGCCGCGCAACTGACGCGACCCAGAGGCTGAGGAAGGCGGAAAGTCCAGGGACAGGTCCCAGGTCTGTGAGTCCCGTGCTGCTCCCAACACGCCTTCAGCTAGCGAACCCCACCTTGACATCCCTCTTTTTTTCTCAGATAGGAGCGCTTCTGCCACTTTCTTCAACTTTTTTTCTTCAAAGGAAAAAGAAAACCAGAACCGAAGGTGGTTGTAGGCCTCGGAGTGACCACGGGACCAAAAGCCAACATTTATTTTCCTTTACTTTCTCTTTGAAAAATTGTCTAGCCTTGAATGCCACTAACGCCCAGAACAGGGTTGTGCAAGGGCCCGAAGCCCTCGGCGATTTTTGCCAGGGTCTGAGTGTAGAAGCCTGTGTGTGGAAAAGGCCAGCGAGGGCGGCCCTTCTTGGCGTCGGGAGCACCTGGCACTTGAATTGGGCCCACGGTTTTGTCCCCTTTCCGGGCCTGCGAGGCAGTGGCAGGCCAGGCTTGCCTGGCTGGGGAACGTGACGGCGCCCAGGCCAGGCTCTCCTCTCCGCATTACGGTGCCTGCGAGGCCGCTGCCCCTGTGGTGCTGCGCTCGCCTGGCGGCCGTGTGGAGCTCCAGCGGGGTTACCCGCGCGCACCAGTGGGGGAATGGAGGGTCGTCTGGGGACTCTCCAAGGGCGCCTAGCCATTTTTTAGGGTCCGCTGTTCCTTCTCCACCCGCCAGCTGCCCCTGCCTCTAGTCCCCCAAAACCGTGCGGGTCCCTGCGTGCTGGGGAAAGCTAAGGGTTGCATGGCGAGCGAAGGATAGAGGTCAGGGATGCAACCAGTTACTCAGAAGAGGCGGATGGAACTCCGGGACCACAGGTAACAACCGCCACTTTTCAGTTCTCAATGCACAGAGTTCATCTGTGTTCAATCTCCATGCTGAGCGCCCAAGACCCTGGCAAGTAAGACTTGGGTAAGGCCAGCAAGGAGCAAGTCTGTTGGAGGCTTTCAAGAGCCTCCTAAGGAGGGCAGATATAGACAGTCTCTTTTCCATTAGGGAAAACTGAGGTTTCAAAGAAGCATCTAGATGCATCAGCCTGCACTCTCTGGGCACAGACAGTGGCTCTAGTCCCCTAGATTAGCCGCCCCGCCTCATCTGCACCCTCCCCGTTCCCTACAAGTCCGAATGAACTGCTGGCTCCCAAGGTCAGGATTTTACGGGTCTGCTTTTTCGGATCTCCCAGGATGCTTTCTGGTGGATTGGGCAGCGAGGTTTCCTGCCGGGCTCGCCCAGCCTCCAGCACCTCGGGCCACAATGCTTTAAGATCGTCATTCCGCTTGATGCGAGGACCGCTTGGTGAGCGGTTGGCGACGTGTAGCAGGTCAGGTTCACACATCTGCTACTTGCCTTGCGCCTTCGCCCAGCATAGCCCCAGTCCTTCCCGCGAATTTCAAAAGTGGCAACGGAGGCTCAGACAGGAAACAGGCGTGAGGGTCTCACACACTTGAGCTTGCCCAAGCCCTACCTCCCACCCAGCGGGCTCCCTCCCGCTTGCCATGGGCCAGGGATCAAAGGAACAATAAGTACAATGGCCACCATTTATTGAACGTGCCAAGCAAACTAAAAGGTTTTGTTGTTTTGTGTGAGCCTTACAACAACCCAATGAAACAACTACTATTATGCCCATTTTGCAGATGAGAAAACATGCAGAGAGATTAATAGATTGATTACTTGAGCCCCAGTCGGGAAGAGCCCAACATCTCACTGCTTTCATTTTGGAGGGTGAGAAGTGGAGTGTGTTGAAGAGAGGCAAAATGCAGCCTACATGGCTCAGCTGGGCTCCTAACCCTTCTCACCCCCGAAGTCACCTAGCATAGGAGCTCTGCTTGAGGTTTTCCAGGGCTCCTGCTGGGAGCCTGGCAGGAAGGGGGTAGAAGACAGGACTGATTGAGGACCTTGAGCCAAGGGACAAACTCATCTCATCTGGATTCCAAATGTTTTAGCTGTGTGATCTTGGGCAACTTGCTTACCCACTCTCACTTCTGTTTTCTCAATTATAAAATTAGAATCATAATGCACAAGGCAGACATGAAACTCTTAAGAGCATTCTGAGGATTAAATAAAAAGAATTTATTTTTCTTATCTTCCTCTATTGGTTTCCCCATGCCTAGCACAGCGCCCCAGACACAGTGAATGCAAAATAAGGTATTTTCCTTCCTTTCAGCTTCTTCCAAAGCAGCACTGGCTGCATAGCACCTCCCACCGTGTCCTAAACCACTGCCTGACTCTGTGCAGGCACAGGTGGGAGCAGAATATCTGCCTCTTCTGTCTCTTCTCCCTCGACCTCAAGCTGGGACCAAGTGAATCTCTGGGGACAGGCATTTGGTAGACTGGTCTCAGCCTCTGGGACTCAGAGGGCAGCAGGCAAGGATGAATGAGCTTAGAAGAGGGAGGGAGCAAGACCAGGTCCTCAGACTCCTTCCTGGTGTTGGGAACAACTAATTCACACAACTTACTCTACTGTCAGGCTCTAGTGTAAGCTTTAAACACACTGTATTAACTCAATCTTCCTGAGAATCCACTGCAGGAGGACTTACTATTCTTATTTTAGGGATGAAGAAACTGAGGCAGAAAGCAACATGATTATGGTCTCGCTACAAATGAGTGGCTGAGCAGAGATTTAAACGACAAAGCTATACAACCTCTCACGTTCGGAAAGTGTGAGTGGCAGAGGCACCCTTAGCAAGAACAGAAGAACAGTTAGAACCTGAGTCTGCAAGATTTCCCCCAGGCTCCCTAAGGTCTGGAGGCCTGCAGGTAAGCAAGCCCTGCTTGTCCAGCTTTACTTCAGCAGCTCCATCCCTGTGGTATCCTTGAGCCTGGACCTTGAAGTAGTCACCTTACACACCCCTGAAGTCTTGGACCTTGTCCTGAGTCTAAGATTGTCACCGACCCTATTCCACCTCTGCCTCAGTTCCCTGCCCCCTGCACAACCTCTGTGCTGTCTCCATCATCAATCTGTCACTAGCACTATTCTGTGACCATCCTTCCTCTTGGCCTCTCTGGGTCTGAGTTCTTTCACTCTGTGCACATGGGTTTTTTGTTTGTTTGTTTGTTGTTTTTTCTCTGCTTGGATATCTGGCTGAATTCCCAGGAAACCTCTGCCCCACCCCCACCTCCATCTCATTTTTCTCCTCTGGAGACCCTGCAGGGCACAGGGACTAGAGCTATCTCTAGGCCATTGCTTTCACGTTTATTGTGGGGTTTGTTTCTTGGTGGATCCAGAGGTTGTGAAGAGTTCTGGGTTCTGGATGATTGATGTGAGTAGAACCTGGCCCCGGGAGAAACCAGTGCCCTACAACCCCAGTTTCTTGATCATCATCTTTCCCAGCACTGCATCTCCACAGGAAACACCAAGCAGCCAGACCCTGAGAGTGGGCCACTGCCTCAGGGCCGCCCCTCCATTCCTTGCCTTCTACTCAGGGTGGCAGTTGAGGCAGATGTTTTCTGTCAGGAACTTTCCTCCCCACCCCACCCCGCCCCCACCCCCCAGGAATCGAATCTCTACAGCCTTGATGGCAGAACCCAAGCCCACCCTCCCGGCAGCAGCCCTGGGCTCTTCAGGAGCCTTTGGCTTCTCCATCCCGGTAATTTATTTGTCCAATCAAGCATTTACTGAGTCTACACTCTGCTCCAGGCACCGGAGATCCCTAGCTAAAGCCCACCACTTGCCCTTGCAGGTGATAGGTGAATGCAGGAGTCTCTGAAGGGGAGTGGGAAGCTATCCAGGAAGACGGCTGAGGAGCTGACTCCAAGGGTGAACAGGAGTTGGGGACTGAGAAACCGATGGGGACGTCCATGAACGGTCCTTTGGACCTCGATTCCACGTGGACTCTCTCAGGACAATCTGGTAGGGAGAGGCAGTGGTGGGTTGGAAACCTGCCTGAGCTATTCCTGAGCTATTCCCAAGAATGGTGTGAAGCCACCTCACACAGCCCTTGTAGTCTCCCGCAATTTGGCTAGCGAAGCTATGTCGGTGGATGCATTCAGAGGTGGTCCGCTCCGGAGAGGGACAGATGTAGCCAGCCCCTCACCACTCCTAAGCCCACAGCATCTGAGTGGGGAGAATCAGTTTTTCAAAAGCACTAACCTGGCCCCTATCCCCCAACTAGGTGACCTGGATAGTCAGAGGAGGCGAGAAGTTTTGGCCTAATGCATGAGGTTGGGGAGCGATAGTGCAGGCGAAGACCGGGCACTAACAGTCGCTGCGGAGATTGCAGCCTTTAAGCTTTTTTTTTTTTTTTCTTATTCGCTTCTCTCCTCCATCGAGCCTTTTTGGAAACCGCAGGGAACACGCGTCTTGTGTTGGCGCGGGAGGCGGTGAGCAGTTCCTGACGCCTCCGGCTACTGGATCCTCCCGCCCCGCGTCTGGGCGGAGGAGGAAGGGAACTCGGTCGCGCGTCCCCCTGCGACAGCTCTGAACGCTCGAGTCCCTGCGGAGCGTGGACATCAGCGGTCTTCTCCTGCCCCCGGCGTTACACCCGCTTCGGCTGCACCGGGGAGACCCCTCGCTGCCATTGCAGAAAGACTGGGGCCAGCCCTAAGGGCCCTCTCGCCTGGGGGTCCCGCCTCGGGTGCGGAATTAGGGAAGGAGGGTGTCGGGGTGTGCATCTGCAGGCTGCGGAGCTCCCGGTCACGAAAACCAGGGCCGAACCCGAGAAAGCAGAAGTGTACGGGTGCGAAGCGACCACCCGGCCAGCACAACACAGAACTGATCCGCCCAAAGAGGGGAAAGACCTGCCTGGGAGAGGCCCTAATACGGGGTCAGGGTTGAGGGGGATAAGCCACCTCACCCCTGACCGCCTTTTCCGCCCGGTCTTCAGTCACCCCAACCGCCTTCTGCCTGCCTAAGAGGATCAGAATTGTTCGGGAATCTGGACTAGGGCCCTTCCTACCTACACAAATGCAGATCTACCCCATGGGCGCCACTGTACGGAGCTGCAGTGTCACCCACACACCCCTCTTTGAAAGGAAGCCTTCTGGGGCAGCTTAGGGGAGTGCCTAAGAGCATGAACTCATGATCTGGGCAGTGCAATATTGAACTCTGGGAAAAGTGTTCATCCCACAGCCCAGTTTACCGCTCTGTATAATGGGAATAATGATGGAAACTACTTCGTATGAGTGTGGTGAAAATTAAATGAGTTAATGTATGCTTTTGGCAGTACGTAGGATATGGAAAGTGCTAAAGTTTTATTTAACTGTCCTCTTGTCACCAAGATTTTTTTAAATGGGGCAGTGGAATAGAAGGAGGTCCCAGAAAAGCCCATTTTAATCCCTCCTGCCCTTCCGCAAAGCCTTCTGCCATGGCTTCTGACTTTTTTTGTTTTCACTTTTTTCCAGAGAGAACTTAAGTCAGGCCTCATGAACAGGGAGGGCTAACCAGCCCTGCTTGGGGGTCGGGGTCAGGGTGGGGGGTTGGGGCGGGGTTGCAGATGAGCTATCTGAGGCCTGTAGCTTCCACTCCAGAGTTGAACCTGGGCTAGCTCTTCTACAAAAAGCTGCCAAACCTAGCAGAATATCCGCAGAGATTCGACAACTGTCTTGGCATGAAGGTGGAAACAATGGGTCACCGCCGCCCTGAATCAACTCCCGCCAAAGGACTCATTAAATCCCCCTCCAGAGCCCCCATCCCGGGA